>NW_024498773.1:1278-46399 GCF_017590055.1 Onychostruthus taczanowskii
GCACACTCTCTGAACCGCTGTGGCAGAGATCGTGTGCCTTAGAAGGCCTTGGCTAGCTCTGGCAGAAGATACAAAAGGCGGACTCTGACTTCTGGAGGAACTGGGTTTATTGAGGGATGGGGAGTTGGAGGAGCGAGGAAGTCCAGAAGACAGAGACCCAGTTCACAAGGGTACAGCTTCTTTTAAGGAGGGGTGGGTACAAAGGAGAGGCCTGGCCTCCAACCAGTGGAGGACCAAGGGGTAACAGGCAAGGGGAAATTGACAACCCGGCTTCACCAACTACATTCATAACTCAAATCCATTCAACTATAACTGAGCAAGAACGCACCCCAACAAGAATTTACCTGCATTTTAATGAGAATGAGACTTCCTAATATTCAAGGATGTGTAGAAAAACAGGATAAAATATGGAGAGAAAGTGGTCCTTTTATGTATTACACTTAATAGGTAAAAAAACCTAGTCACTAATCTGCGCTAATGTGTGTGGAGGACAGCAAGTGCAATATTCGCTGCTGCCCTGTAAAATTCTGTAGGCAGGCTGGGCAGTCTCTCCTTCCTGGTCTAGTTCTCTCTTTCATGGTAAGTGACAGCCCAAGACAGTCTGTCTACTTGTCCAGCCTTGTTTACATTGTGCTAATAGTAATATATCATTTTTTATAATACATTAGGAGTAAGAATTTAAAAAGCAGCTGCCAGTGGCATCTCCCACTTGATTCTTAAAAATTACTGCTGTATGTGCCTTTTAGGCATGCCTTTCCCAAGATGCCACACTGCAAGCAAGTAGAGCTGGGATTGCAAATCATTCCCATGTCATAGTTTAGAAATCTAGCCAAAGGCAGCATGTAATTTTGGGAGCCTGATATTCCCATCTTGTCCTATCGGCTAATCTCCCTGGCTGGGCCCTGTCTCCCAATTCACTAAGCAATACCACAAATCAAGGGAATTAAATATAGCCCTTCCTATGTGATAGAAGATAAAGTCATGATTTACTAGAACAAAAAAAAGAAAGATAGTCTGAACTACATCTTCCATGAGGAAATGTGACATGGGAAATATTGTGTATTGCTTTGTTAAACTAAAAAAATACCACCTTACTTTTCGAAAGATTCATTCTAATTATATTTGAATAAAATATGATAATTTTTAAACTTTCATTTTCTATTTAAAAAAACCTGCAGTTTCTGCAGGTTCTAAACATTCCTGCATATTATTTAGATTTTTACAGAAAAAACTGTTGATAGGATATTTTGAGAGTTGTGAGTTGTAGAAAAAGATTTTAGAAAGACAAAAAATGTTGAAAACCTCTAGGAAGTGTAAGAAATTGCTATTGTATATTTAGAGAAATGTTTTTCCATAATACACATTGATCCACTATTTTCTTCATCTTTTCCCTCTTCCTGGATCTCTATTTTCTACTGGGAAAGAGTTCAATTTACTGTATGAAGATACATTTTGGTGAAGAAGCTCCTTGTTCCAAGTCTGAATTACATACATAGGAACATTTTTTAATTGGGAAGAAGGTGAAGTCATGTCTATAGCTTTGACCTAACATATAACTGAAGCCAGTGACTAGTTTATAGCCTAAGAAACTGCAGGAAGAGTAAGAAGCCACCTTCAACTTTTATTCCTTATCCCAGCTTTGTGGGCATAAACCCCAATTCAGAGGACAGCAGAGTGACTCTGTGGTGGTGTCTGCAGGTGTTTGAGAGTGGTGCAGAGGCTGCACAGTGCTCCTTACAGCCTTTGGTGATACTCTGCATCCTCAACTACAATCTGTTGGGTGCTGAAATGCATGTGAAATAGTTCTTGAATATGCTTCAAACCCAGCCATTATACTCCTTGTCAGTCTGGGCTGCTTGTAGTCAAGAAAAACTATCACTTACCAGTGTTAGAATATCCCTAGGCTCAGCATTTGTTGCCTGTTTTTTCTCCTCCTAAATTAGCTTTTGCCATTCTGGAAAGCTGCCTGCTGCTCGCTGCTGCCCCTTGCTGAGGCGCTCCCGGGACGCCCCGGCACATCTAGGAAGTGCCCCCCGCGGCTGTCGGCTGCGGTGCCTTCAGCTCAGCTGGTGCAACCTCCTCCCCTTCCCGGGGGAGTAGAGAAACTCGGACAGCAGCACGGCACCAGGAGAAAATTCTCTTGAAATGTTCTGCTCATTTCCAAGCAGCAGTCAAGAATCAAATTAGGAATTATCAAGAAAGGAGCAGAGAAGAAAGTGAAAAGCATCTCTATGGACAGGATGAATGAATGGCCTGTGGGAATCTCATGAGGTTTTACAAGGCCAAATGCTGGTGCTACTCCTGGGTCAGGGCAATCCCTGGTGCCAGCCCAGGCTGGGCATGAACAGATGGAGAGCAGCCCTGCCCAGAAGGGCTTGGGGGTGCTGTGAGTGAGAGCTGGACATGAGCCAGCCATGGGCACTCCCAGCCAGAGAGCCAAGTGTGTCCTGGGCTGCACCCAGAGCCCCGTGGGCAGCAGGGGAGGGAGGGGATTCTGCCCCTCTGTCCCGCTCTGGTGAGACCCCACCTGCAGAGCTGCCTCCAGCCCTGGGCTGCCAGCACAGCAAGGACATGGAGCTGCTGGAGAGAGTCCAGAGGAGGCGCCAAGGTGAGCAGAGGGATGGAGCATCTCTGCTATGAGGGAAGGCTGAGAGAATGGGGATTGTTCAGCCTGGAGAAGAGCAGGTTCTTAGGGTTACATAACTATGGCCTTCCAGTCCCTGAGGGGACTCCATAAGAAAAATGGAGAGGGACTTCTTACAAGGCCTCGTAGTGACAGAACAAGAGGGCGTGGCTTCAAACTGAAATTGCATTTAGATTGGATATTAGGAAAAATTTTTTACTTTGATAGTGGTGACAGACTGGAACAGGCTCCCCTGAGAAATTATGACTGTCTCATCCCTGGAAATGTTCAAAGTCACAATGAATTGATCTCTGATTAATTTGGTCTGATGCAAGGTGTCCCACAGCCGGGGTATTGGAACTGCATGATCTTTAAGGTCGCTTCCAACACAAGCCATTCTATGATTCTATGACCCTACACTACAATAAATATACAAGACACCTGCATGCTGAATATTTAGTGCCACTTTGGTAGCCCTCATTTTGTAGTCAGAAACTTATGACAAAACTGCAAAGCATAAAAAGAAAATATAAAGGCCAAAAGACGAAACCACAGCACAAAACAGAACTTGTTTGAGGAGGCGGACATGTTGGGCTAGGAGACTTAAACCTGGATACGAGACAACAATATATACAAGAGGGGTCCATAAAATCTTGAATAGTTCGAAGGAGGTGACTAAGAAGTGATCATTCACTATTCCTATAATACAAGAGCTGAGAGTCATCCAATCAATCATGAAGTTTAAAACACTCAGTGGAAATACTTTATCACTTAATGCATAAATCATGGAACATAGTTCTTTAGAGTGTTGTGGAGGTCGGTAGAGTAAATGGGTTCAGAAATAGATTAGAAAAATTTATAGAGGAAAGCTCCTCTAAACACCATCATCTGGTTGCTGACTGAAAGGTCCTTAAGCCAATGACTGCCACAAGGGAGAAGAATATATGAGAAGAAAGACTATTCTTTGCTGCTTTTGGTCTTTTGTAAGTTCCTCAGTCTCCTCTTACACGTTACAGTCAGAAAATGAGCTGTATTGTCTGAGCAGCTGACAAGGATTCACTTTTTGTTTACAGTTCTCTCAGTCATTATAGATGCTGCTTTTTGAAGAGCATGTAAATTGTATTTTGTAGCTTTTTTGAATAAGGGCAAGTTTTTAAGAAAATTTGGTGAACAGAAGTAAAAGTTCTTCTTTTTTCTTCTAGGTTATCAATGAGTTGGATCCTGAATCTCTCTGTCCTTTTTCCGTCTTGGTTAAATGGGTCAGACATGCTTACCTAATCTTCTAGATAATAGGAACTGGTACTTCATCTAAGACAAAATCTTTCTTCTCTATTGGCATTGTTTTCAACAAGTTTATTTTGCTTAATTATATCCCACTTTGCTTTGTTCAAAAGATCCATGCTATTTTAAGCCCATTAGTAGAAAATGAAAGTTAAATATTTAAGTTCTAGCAATATTTTCCTCCTTCATTATTTGTTTGTTGGTTTGTTTGTTTGTTTTTTGCCAATATTTGGTTGGTTGGTTGGTTGGTTTTGGTTTTGGTTTTGGTTTTTGTTTGTTTGTTTTGTGGTTTGGGGGTTTCTCTATTTTGCTGAAAGAGGCAGAAAGCTATCTGTCCATAGCCTTCAGTTATCACTATATGTGCTTTTTGTCTTCAACAAACTACTATCATGCTGTAGTAGATATGCCAATACATCTCCATTAAGTTAAATGCAGTGTTGTCATAGAGGCATTTATGGAAGGTTTTGCCTCCTCTACAGCTAATTAGATTCCAAATTTGCTCACCTAATTGAATCAAAACCATTAATTCAAGTAGATAAACAGTAACTTACATAATACTCTTTGTGCCCCTGTGCTGGTTACTGCTGGGGTACAGTAAATTTTCTTCCCAGTGGCAGGCATGGGGCTGTGTTTCATATTTGTGCTGAACTCAGTGTTGATAATTCAGATATGTTTTTGTTATTGCTGAGCAGGGATTGCACAGAGCCAAGGCCTTTTCTGCTTTTCACCCCACCTCACTGGGGAAAGGGCTGGGGTCCCTTCAAGGTTGGGAGGGGACACAGCCAGAACAGGTGACACCAAACTGACCAAAGGAATATTCCAGATCTTGTGACATCAGGCTCTGTGTACAATGAGAGGGTAGAAGGGGGTGGACATTTGAACTGATAGTGTTTGTCCTCCCAAGTCACTGTTAGTGCAATGGGACCCCACTCTACTGGAAATGCCTGAAGAGCTGCCCAACCATGGGAAGCAGTTGTTGCAGTGTGTTTCTTATGGTTTAACTTGGTTAAGTTGTAATTGGTTCGTTCCATGTGTACCCCTTTATTTGCAATGGTTCTGCCCTGGTTCTCCCTCTCCTTGCTCGCCCCCTCAGTCCAGTTTTCCCCTCCCTGTTACCATTGGCAACCCATGTATCCGTCCCTTAGTCCCTCCTTGGTGCCCTGTCCATCACTCGGTAGCCCATCTCTTCCATCTAGAATCTTCCAGTCAGGGCATCGAGTGATTGGTTCAGGGGCCAGGGCCCCTCCCCAAGCTTTTCCGTATTAGTTGTCCCACTGTGTCTATCACCCTATCCTTACTCCCATCTTCCTGTGGATTGGCTGAAGACCAAACTTCACTTCTGTACCCTCCCCTCTTTATAAACTAGTGTCAGACCCCGGTTCGGGGTCTTCAGCCGTCAGTCTCCCTGGAGTTAATAAATCTGGACTATGCTGCAGCTGGAGTCCGTCTCTTCTCTCCTGTTGGGTAGCAGCCCTCTCATTGCGGATCCCTGTCCCTTAAGGCGAAAGCCTTAGGCGCCCTCGTGACTGGACCCAGGACCGGGAGAGTGCCCCAGTGCTGCTGGTGGTGCTGGCTGCAGCTATCAGGGACGTCCCGAAGGGGTGATCGTCTTTCCCCTCTGAGGCCAGCTGCCGCTGCAAGCAGTGAACTGATTTCTTTTTTTGCTTTTTTTTTGTGTGCACAGCTTTTGCTTTCCCCACTAAGCTGTCTGTATCTCAACCCAGGAGTTTTGTAGTTTTTGCTCTTCTCTTTCCCTGGTCCTGCTGGTGCAGGAGTGAGAGAGCTGCTGGGCAGTGGGCTGGGGGTAAGCCACAACTGCCACACATGCCAGAAAACCTGTTTAAATGAGAATGTTGTTGATATGGAAATTTTGAATGTTGCCTCACTTCATGTGTTTTGCTGAATCCAATCCTCTCTAATACAAAAGGATGTTTGAAATTCTGTCATTAGGGTCACAGGAGCTCTGTGTCCTGCTTCTGGCTTCCCAGTCCAAGTGCGACAAGTACATACCAAAGAGCCCAATAAAGGTTCCCAAAAGTGATTAAGGTCTTGGAGCTGCCTTGAGAATAGGCTGAGAGAGCTGGGATTGCTCAGTCTGGAGAAAAGAAGGCTCACAGGACACCCCATCAACATGTGCAAATACCTGAAGAGAGAGTGGAGAGGAGATGCCATGTCACATATCTCCGTGAGCCTCTGCTTCTCACTTGTAAATTAAGGAATGAGGCCTCTTTCTGTCCTGACTTCTGCTGTGAAGGCAATGAAATTATTCTTGTCCTTTACTCAATGCTCAGGTGAAATCTGTTTAGACTGTTGTATCCAGATTTGGGTAACTACACTTCAAGAAAAGTGGATCCAAATGTAGAACATTTCATGAAAAGTGGAAAGAATTACCAAAGGTACTGAAAAAAAGACTTGATAAGAAATTCTGGAATAAATTGCAGTTTCTTAACCCAAGAAGAAGCACGGAAGAAATTGTTCTCCCCACCTTATGGTGGACATGATAAGAAATAATGATTTTAGGTTTCAGATTTAGATTAGTTGTTAAGGATTATGTTATGTGTTATGTGCTGATGATATAAGTACACTGAAGGCCTGGGGATATTTTTCAAAGACATCCGGGGCTCAGAATTTTAAAAAGCTTATTAGGTTAGCATCTGTTGTAATTATAAACAGTCACACACCTCCCATAATCTTACTAATACATACCAGGTAGTGTTATTAGTTAATTCAGGTTACTGGAAATACTTCTCTATCATTTATCCCTACATTAGTATCCCCTAATTTGCAATCAAAGTAAGGACATGCCTGCAAATATACCCAAGAGTACTGAAGAAAGGATGGCCAGCTTGTGAAAGGAAATCCTGAAGTCTTCAGTAGTCCTCAAGATGGTATTTGACAGAGAATTTTTTGCAATGTTCCTAAAATCTTGGACCACAAAAAGAAATTAAGTAATTTGATTGACTCCAAGTTTCTTTTATCTCATATGAGACTGGCAGGTGTTTCAGAGATCCTTAGCTGGCTTTCCTGAAGACTTAAAACTATGGGCTGTACTTACGGAAGGCAGACCAGGACAGGAGAATGTGTAATTTCTTTGTAATACAGACCAATCTTTGGGATCATTTAGATGAAAAATTGTCCCTGAACATACTTATAATTCATTTATCCAAGAAGTAAAGAGCTTAGCCCTTCTTCTCAGAAAAATGAGCCACTTAAAAGATGTTAATAACTCCTGGGCTTGACCTGAATATTTCTCACTACCTCAACATATAATTAATAACTTATTTTGGACTTACTTAAACCTTAAGAATTTAATATGTTATGAAACACAACAGCTCTTTCCAATGAACTGATCCTGGAACTCTGTAAGAAGATTTTAATACATAAATCTGATGTTCTGTATACATATGCATGTTTCTCTCCCTCTGGGCTTGTACTCTTGCCAGCACAGAGACACTCCAAATAATACTGCAGGGAGCACAATATACTAGCCTATACTCTTGTGGCTAGCAGAAGTTCAACGTTGATTGCCAGGAGAGTTAGGAAGGATGAAAGGATTTTGGGAAATGTATGTGACCACTCTTTCTGAGCAGCAATTGGTGTAACAGTTTACTACTCTCTGATGGATCTGTCATGATCCATCATCATGAATACCAGCAAAACAAGAAGAAACAAACAGTTAATTGCTTAGGTAAGACAAACTCCACTAATTTAAAGTTATTCTTGAATAATATAACATGATCCTCTATTAAAAATGCAACTGAATTCTCTGGGGATTTAAAATAAATCATTTTACAACAAAAAATTGTGATGTTTGAACTAGAATCAAAGTAGCCAATGGCATGTGTATCACTAACCAGTGCCCTTGCTCATCGTGACTCAGAAGCAATTCCTTTAATTAAAATTACCTCTGTTTTTTATTTAAAACAAATCCTGTATATCAGATGAACTGCAGTCAGTGTTGTGAAGGGAAGATCTCAGCCATGCGCACACCTCAGCCACTGCTGATAACACAGATCACTCTGCTGTCTTTGCCTCTGTGGTTCTCCTCCCTTAATGCTTCCCATACTACATACCATCATCCTTAGAAACTCACATCCTCTCTGAGTTCACAGAAAATCACAGTTAAACTCTAGTGAATAACTCAGAATACCTCCTCACCTGAAAATAACCACAATTTTCTGCATGAAACTTGCAACAATTTTGCTATCACCTGAATACATTTCAGAGAATAACAAAGAAATAGAAACCTTTAATTAAATTCAAGGGGTTTTTTACAATACCAGAGAAGTGTGTTTTCAGATCTTTGTGGGCAGAGCTGAAAAAAATTTGGCTTAGTGATTTGAGGCTCCCTACAGGAGATATTTAATTGTGAAACAGAAGAATCAAATCTTGCAGCTCATGAATTTTGTTGGCATAAGCTATTGAAAATTACTTTGACCAATAAAACCATGTTATGCATGTGTGGAAAACAGAAAGAAAAGCTCAGAGGGAGATTAGATGATGCTTATGCTTGCATAAATAGAAATCAGTCTCCATTCCAGTTTCTAGGCTCACAGAAATATTTCTTTTGAAATTATCTTAGTTAACTGTTGTTGAGTTGTTAGGGGGAAAAAATTTGTTCCATTTGAAACATAGAGGGAAATCAGGTGAATTGTAAGACCACTGCTGTATCAAAAGCATAAAAAAATCAAAGTAAAGCAGTTGTCCTTAAGCATCTTTTCATGTTTCCTTGCAAAACAGTAGCTAGTGGAGTTTTTTAAGATTCTCTTCAAATAGCTTAAGGAGAATATTTTGTGTATGAAGATACAGGTATCAGTCTTCTGCCAGTTTGAGCCTACACCATGTAAAAATGCCTTCTAAAAGATGCTCAGCATTGTTAACTGCTATTGCATTCTGGCTACAGCTGACATGATGACTCATAAAAGAGAACACAGCACTCTCCTGGATGACTGGATTAGACAACTAGTAGTGGAGGTCACTGTATAATCATGTTTGATTTTTTTTAAAAAAAAAGAATCCTGGAGGATTTTTTGGTGCTTTCATATTCAGAATTAGAGATATAAATTTAGAAAGTTCAAAAAGTGCTTGTTCAAATTTAGAGGAACTTGAAGCCTACACACCCTCTTTAAATATAAAACATGCATAGCTCAAAGCTAGTAGAAATAAAATTTCCATATGCAATCTTTTGCATATCAGCAAAATAATCTATCCATGCTAAAGAAAAATTGCATCATAAGAAAAAACACTTACTTATGTAAACAATATTACTGAATTATTCTGACTAGCTCCAGCAAACATTATTTATGGTTTTCTGAATTTTATAATTTTGTGTTTGAGCAGTATTGTGCATGTATTTCTGTTTAGAGTGTTCTAAATAAAGCTCTAATAAAGCATTTTGTTCCAACTGAAATCAGTTTCCAAAGCTATCAGTTTTCAAGAAAGAAATCCATTACCCAACTATTTGTGATTATGTATGGCTTGAGGGAAAACCTGAGAAAATTAAGTCTAAATATGCAGCCGTATGAGTATAATTACTCAGATGCTGACAGTGTTACATACTTTCTGTGTCCACTAGTAGAATCTGGCCTAGAACTTTTAAAGAAAAATATGCAGTGAGTTGAAGATGACTAATCTACTTTGAAAAACTATAAAAAGCATATTAGTGAGCCTAGTAAGATCTTAACTAGGTTTACTGGAGACCTCTGAAACCAGACTCACAACTAAAAATAGCCTAAGTGTTTAACAGAAGTATAAGCAGTTGCAGGTAGTTAATTTTGTCCTTCAGTGACAAAATGCATAGATAACAGAGAGGCAAGCGTGGCAAATAGAAGAAATAGAAGAAAAAAGATCCAGAATGATAGACAATATGAAAGGCTTATGAAATAATCACTGGAAGATTAATTAGTTGCAAACAAGATGTCACACAAACATGAGAATGAGCAATGCAGCATGGCACACACAAATCCATTTCTCCTTCAGGAGAACTATATATATATAAAATACACTGAAAAGTGTTCCATAGATTTACACAAACTACTCTCATATCAAAAGTGAAAAGAAAAAAAAAAGATGCTAAGAAAAACAAACACATTTTGGCAACAGAGAGAACAATAAATATATTTATAAAACAGTGTTTGGTGGGGTTTTTTTTTTTTTCCGAAGTGGAGATACCTCTGATGAAATGCAGCAAAGAGGCACAAGAAGCTCTGCCCATATGGCAGGAACTGCAAAGAACTGTCCGCCCACTGTATCGTACTTGAAGAAGGAGAGGACAGGAGATGGAGGAGGAAGTTGAATAAAAATTAGGAGATACACGGTCTGTTAAGAGTTTGAATGACTCTGTGAAGGCTTCAGAATGGGGGGGGGGCGGAACTTCACGCTCATTCTCAATGGAAACTGATGGCCCCACTTCACAGCTCTCTTGTGGTGAGAAGTGGTGAGGGTAGTTTCAGGCAAACCTCCTTCTGGGAGGTGGGACAGGAAGTAGGGGCTATCAGAAAAGGAAGAATAGCATGAAGGTTGTCTTACTGAAGCCACAAGCATTAAAAGTGTGATAATGATATTGAATGCCTATGCATCTCTTTTGCTATTTTACTAATTTCAAACTGTTTATATCCTCTTATGAATACAGAATGGGTTTGCTTTCTTGGTGCTGCTTTGATAGAAGAGTAAATGCAGGCAGTTAGAAATATGGCTTAAAAGAAAGGTATGTAAGATTGAAACATGTCGCTGTACTTACTCACGCAATAAAATTAAAGCCAATGACTTACAAAGTTTAATATCTTAGAGAAGATCATCGGTATTCTCCTTTTCATAAAAATAGAAACAAGTTTGTTTCACACAAACTTTCTCTTTGCATACTCTGAATCTTACATAAAGAAATAACAATAGATGAGAACCATGATAGAAAATTCATAAATCTGATATGACCTGACTGAAAATCTACTAGAGTGATGGCACATAATAAAAATGTTCAGTCAAGTATGTGTCAGCAAGTCACAATTCCTTTTAAAACCATTGGTGATTCAATCACAGAGCCATATGGCTCTTCTCTAGTTGATCTAAACTCAGCTACAGCCTTCTTGAAGAATATTTGTGAAGAGAATCTACCATGCTCAAATGTCACACAGCTAATTCATCCCCCCCTCCCCACCCCCAAATCTGTTTACAAAGACAGATGGCAGTATGTGGGTTTGTCATTAAAAAAAAAAAAAAAAAAAAAAAAAAAAAAAAAGTGGACGACAATGTAATAACTCTTAGGGATACGATAGAAATTCGTGCCAATGGAATATAGATATATGTATCAAACATGCTATTAAAGGGGGGACAAGGGTTTAATCCTAGAATCAGCAAGTGTGGACGAAGGGGGATTCGGTGCGATAGAGGTAGGATCTGCGTTCAGCCAGCCTGTTATGAATAAAAAGTTATCTATTTTTTTTAAGGTTGCAGAGTTAAAACCAGTTGGACCAGTTGCTATTATGTTAGCTTCGTTGTTAAGAGTTCTTCTTCAATTGCCTGTTTAATGGTTGGTGATTAGCCATTGTCCCCCTGGTGCTTACCAGGGAGCTACACTGGGACCCTGCAGCAGCAGGGCATGGGGTGGCATCAGAGCTAGTATGCAGAGGAGAAATGCATTGCACCAAATCTTACAGTTTTCCAGGAAAACCCCTAAAAGCAACGAGCCAACATACCTAGGTGATGTCTAAGGATGGGCGTGTAGTCCAGTGCCTGCTTGGATCCTTTTTGCTTCTCACCCTCACCTGAAAAGATGCTGACTAGGGAGAGGACCTGAGGTGTTGGACTGAAAAGGCGGAATCTCCTAATCTCTCGTGAGGATGCAGTCCCCAGCTCTGCCTGCAGACCAGCAGACAAAGCTGCATCATCCTTCTCCTTCGTGCCACTTCTGGGAGCCACGGCAGCGTGGGTGCGACCTGTCGATTTCTCCCCACCTGAGCTGATTCTCTTTAATAAATGCATTAAAAAGGAGAAAGATCTCCTGCCCACTTATTTCAAGCCTGTATCCCGGGGTCTGCGCTGTCATTTATTTAATTGGTGGCTGTCGGGACTGTAATACGGTCACGAATAAATATTTTTAGTTTTATTTTTATTAGGATTGGGTCAATTTTTATTTTTACTTATATCTAACATTTGCTTGGAAACCTGGCTGTTGCAGCACTGCTCATCCAGGTGCCCTACAGAATCACAAAACACTCCACTGAGGTGACCTACCAGAGCTATCAAAAACAGTGTTCTAAATACATTGAAAGGAAACATGCCCTGGACATCTCAGCAAGTGACATCCTGGCAAAGACATAAAAAGTTGAGCATTAGAAGTCCTTAACTGAGGAGAGGAGGAAGGGAAGTAAGACAGGAAAATCTTTTGATATCCAAGGGACTTGAAATTATATCTTGAGTTTTTCATTTGCTTTGCTGAGGTGGTTGAATCATCTTGAATTTAATATGCTCCAAATCCAGGAATTTAGCAGTTAATTTCAACTTATAACTTCTTCATGTCAGAAAGACAAACATTTCCTAATTAAAGTCAGTTTGAAAAGAGAAACATTCTTTTGTCTTAACTGTAGTGCTGCAAATTCTGACTTCCCCTTATATATAGGGATAAAAATAGCAGTTGATTCTCTGTCTTCATCAACAATCTCCTAAACTAATTCAGATAGAATTAACTTTAAAGCATGTATACCACCACTCAAAGTATTGTAGTTACCTTTTTACTTAAACTGCATAGAAACTCAGTAACTTCCTATGAATTTCTGCCTCTCTTAAGAAAGTAATTTACTGTGTTGCCATATGTAAATTCCTCATGATTAAATGAATAAAAGAAAAACTTCTAGCCCAACTCCTCTGTACTGTTGAGGCCTTTAAAATAACTTGTCACAAAAGAAAGTGTAATTCTATGTCTTCAAATTTGAAGAATTTTCCATAACCAGAAGCCTTGCAATCTACATTCTACCATGGAAAGTTTCAATAAAAATGAAATTAGTGCAACGTATTCTGTACATCTTAGTTAAATGCCCTGCTTTGTTATCCCTTTGTTCTTTCACAGTAAAAGCTACTGGTGAAAGCACTTTGATTTTCCATATCCTGTATAGCATATTACATCGTATTTTCCATGCAATCTTCTACAGTCCTGTCTTGGTTTAGGGCAAATTTGGGAGAAAACTTCCAAAAGGGGTCCCTCCAGAAAGCAAATCCATACTGCCCCTCCACCCAACTGGTTTGGGAAGGATTCTTCAGACAGAAGTGGAAAGAACCTGTTTACTTAACAGGCAAAGCACCCCCCCAGCACACAAAGTGAACAATACTGGATGACAAAATTTTCTCCGCTCTGAAAAGGATGACAAATTCAGAAAGTCTCTCCTGGGAGTGGTTGCTCTGTTATCGGTCCCTCCAGTGCTGGGGATGGCTGCTGCAAGCCACAAGGTGCAAACTCTCGGTGTTTCCCAGGTCCCAGTCTGGAGCAGGCTCGAGTGGTTCCAAGAAAGAGAAAGAAAAACAGTTCAGGAAAAAAATCAGACTGCTTAGCTAAACTGACTAATGAGCAGAAGCAAAGGCAAGAGCAAAGCAAGAGCAAAGCAAAAGCAAGAGCAAGACCAAAGCGAAAGCAAAGCAAAAAGCAAAAGCCAAAACAAAAACAGCTCTAAGAACTGCCCCGTCCCTGTGTCCCACTATCTGTGGGGGAGTGAGCAGGCTGATTTCAGAGCCTGTCTTGAAGGCCCAGAACACAATATCCAGCATAAATAGAACAGATGACTGGGTATACAAGCATCATAACATCACCCTACGACAAGTCAAGATCATGAAATGTGGGTGCAGAAAACAAAAACAGTTACACAGAAAATTTCCCTGCTGAATCATGTTTGTCTGTACTTCAAGCTCATTTTCACTGAGTCTTATTTCAATTGGAAATAGGATCTGGGTATATTCTTGTTTAGCTTTAGCTTCTTAAAGCTGTCCAGAATTGCTCTAATGGTCTGTTTTCTTCCAGATATTCCTCAAATTACAGTATACGTAGGTCTTCTACCGTCTGTACACATTCTTGTCTGTAGTGTGAGATGGAAAGTAATTTTTTTAATTTCTTCCCCCAACAGCACATGTCAGCCTAACTTCTGCCAGGGATATTATGACTTGTATACACAAATATTTTATTGAAAGTCTTCCCTTGGACTGTAATTCTGGTAGGCAAGAAAGGTATGAACCTCTCTTTTTTGATGATGTTGGTATGTTCCTGAAATGTAGAGCTGGTCATACCAGTTTTCATTAGTGCTTATGAACATCTGATTTTTTTGGTTGCTATTTCTTTATTCTTGCTGCAGTGGAGATTAAATGGAATGTTAAAATAGTTTTGGAGGAGGGGGGTTTGTATCACCACCTGTACCAGTAGAGCTATTTTCTGTGACAACAGTGTATAGAATAATAACAAAATTAATTCATTAATTAAAATAAAACCTTGGTTTCAGTTGTATTTTGTTTAAAAAATTGAATATCCATGCTGTAAGTCCTAAACCAAAAACTGATTTAGGACAAATTTCAATCTCTTCTGCAGCAAGAAAAGGAAACCAGAGTGGCTGAGTTTTTGCATGTCGTTACAAAGTCACATGGTGTTAAAAGGTTAAAAGCAAAAGCATTGCTTTTATCATGATTGGTCCACCATGTTAGCTTTTTTTGAAGGATTAAAGAATGAAAGAATGTGTAATACTGAAAACTGTACTCACGATTTCTTTCACCCTCCTTAAATTATTATGACGTTTTGACAAATGTATTACAATTTCCTTTGATTGTGAGATTTTATGTTTTGAAAAATTTCTGCATGAAACTTCAGGTTTCAGAGAACCATTTTTTGGGCTATAAACCCAAATATTAAAAAGTTTCAGACAACCTAATAACCACACGGTGTGGTGTCCTAATCTTTTGGATTAACCAATGGTAGCTTCAGATAATTTATGCAGATTTTGGAAAGGGTTAATAACACCCTGTCATTTTCTGTTTGGAGGAGCATAACTTAGAACCTTAAGTCAATCATAGAACATTAGTTTTTTATAGCATCTTTACATTTTCCTAGTGTGTCAGGTGCCACACAAACAATACAGCTTTATCAGATGATGTCAGTTATGGCTGGGACTCTTCTAGGTTTGTCTCTGATGAGTAACTATGGGGCAGTCAGGAATGGAGGAAAGGAGGAAGACAACCTGTAGGATACTATGAATGAGCACACAATTTTTAGCAGAGTGAAAAAGAGAGAAACTGGAAAATCTCCAAAATACAAATGGATGAGTAACAAGAATTACAATATAACATTCAGTGGTATAGTTGCAATTAGAATTGATTTGCTCCTCAGAGAGTGAGAATAGAGGTGTGTTTCAAGCGAGATCCTGTGGACCCTGTCCTGAATCTGATGCTACTCAGTATTTCCATTAGTTATTTGGCTGATGGAGAAAAGGTGTGCTACATTTTCAACTGATACTAAATGTGATTCTTTGGAATACAAGAACACAGAATGACCTTGATAAGAGAAAGAGGAAGCAGATTGTGTGTAACAGGTAGAAATAATTGGCTGCACTGCCAAGCAATGAGTTGTGCAGAAATCAACTTGTATTTACTAACAGTCAGCTGTTGTGCTTGTTATCAACATCACGTCACTGCAGAACCGTCAAGTGTCATATCAACACACGTATACAAACCAGTGCATATATACTACCTGTGAACTGATTTGTTCAGTCTACACAACTGGGGAAAGACTGTAGGAATTGGGGTTATGGAATGGAGAGGAGAGAAGCTGATTGTTGTCTATGCACAGGAGATTCAAAACCAACAACCATAAAAAGTGTGTTTACAATAGAATGCAGATGCAGATTCAACACCAGGAAGAGTTCTAAGGGTAGTACAAAGCTGAAGGACTTAAAATTATGTGCATTAGCACTCTATTCTATTCTTGAACTACTTATATTGAAGTTATATCCCTTTAAAAGCACTTTTCTGGCACCTTGACAGGTTGGTTGACAAATACACGTAATCTTTGCATAGTAAACAGGAATTTCTGTGCTTCCTTCAGGATTTTGTATGTCTTTAAAGTTGAAACAACTAGATTCATTCTACGAAAATACAGGATCTTCTAGAAAGAATTTGTTCACTTTCCAGAACTTTAGCAATTTTTCAATGCAGATCAGTTAAGGCTTGAAGGAATTTAATATGCACAAAATAAGCTATGAAGAAATTAATTTTTATTTTTCTGATTTTCATTCCTTGTTCGGTTCTGGCCTGCAATGCATGAGTATACTGCAATTAAAGTGGCCTTAAATTATCATTATGGAACAAGTACTTTTCCACACCTGTAAATGTCATTATTCATACAAGTAGATTGTGCACCATATGAATGAGAATAATTCCAGTATTAATAACTTTTAAAATCACAGTGTTATAACTAAAATTAAAAGTAAGAAGCTTGCCAATAGTCTGTAGTAATCAGGTTGCTGACCTTCGTTCTTATTAATGAATAGCTACGGTATAATTCTTTTGCCTTGTAATAAAAATGTCATCCCTCCTTCTCTAGACATCTGCTCTCTTTTTCTACCTGGACTTTGAAGCATTTATTGAGACAAAGCAGACACTGTAAATCTGATGCATAGTGGAGAGATATTAAGTATTTGGGAACGATTTGCTATAAACCAATGAATGTATGAAATCTTTTTTGTGGCTTCATTGAATGTTGAATAAGACCCTTACGTGTCCATGCTTTTTTCTGAAGGTCCTGTAGACACTGAACCAAGTCATGAGTATTATAGAGGGTAAGAACTTTGTTCTCACACAACTCAATTTGTCCTTGAAACCTATGTCTACTATTCTTGGAATAAGATGACTTACTTGGGAAGCAGAAAATTAATATGTATGTAAGTGACCCTATGTTTGCTGCCGGTATGATTCACTTTCTTTAAGTGCTATGTTGAAATTATAGCTTAAAAAAACCAGACTGATAATTCCAATCTTACAAGAGGTTTTTGGGGTTTTTTTTGTTTTAATCCAAATGCAATTAAACTGTATTTTCTTAGCTATATTAAAAACTGTTATTGCTGACAAATAGCATTCTTAACAATAAGAAAAATAACTAACTTCAAATAATCAGAATTATTCTCATTTCAAAAAATAATTATGTGCATTACTTTCATTGCTTCTCTGTGCGTCAGAGGGTGTCTTGTATTACAAGCTTAAAAGGAAAAATTTTTCAACCTATGGCTTGAAAAGTATTCTTATTGAAAATCAAATCAGAAAATACAAACTGGGCTATAGAATTGCCATTAAAAAAGCAAATGGTATTATCAAAATCTCAGAGTGAATAAACTAAACAGAAGCTTCAGCGTGTTGGGACTTACATACAAAAATGTCTCCAAATGATCTGGAAAATAAAAGCTAAACACCAAATACCAAAGTCTGTTTTCTGTTGCTGGGATTCTTCTCACTCTTATACTCCCATAACATTATGTGCACGAGTGGCAGAAGTGGACTTTTGACCTATTAGGTAGTTACAGTCACTTGGAAGGTGGTGTAGCAAAAGCTTACAAAAACTTGGTGCTTTTAGGTCTGCAGGATGCTAATATGATTTTGTTCAACAAAGAATTCAAATAAAGCCCCAGTCTTTTTGTTTAGTTAGTTTGGTTTTGGGGGACTTGTTTTTGTTTTTGTTTGCAGGTTTTTTGTTTGTTTTTTTGGTGTGTTTTTTGGTTTGGTTTGGTTTGAGTTTTTTGGTAGCTCAGAAGTAGAAACACACCAATAGTTTGGAGTACAAATATATGCAAAGAGCCTATTTCCCAGTCAGGAGTACAGATTTTTTTGTGGACTTCTCTCCCTATTACAAAGAATGAGAACCATCCAGAAGATCTGTTACATTAAAAACTTTTATCTCAGCTACTTAAAGTGCTAAATTGTATTGTGGACAGAAGTACAGAACAATGGAAATGAAAGGGTCTTCTGGTGGTTGTCTGGTCAAGCCTCATTGATCCACTAGGGCCACACAGACCCACTTTCATGGAACCATGTCCAGATGGTTTTTGGTATCTCCAGGGATGGAGACACCACCACCTCTCTGGGCAGCCTGTGCCAGTGCTCGGTCACCCTCACAGGGAGAAGGAGTTTCCTGATGTTCAGAGGGAACCTCCTGTGTTTCAGTGTGTGCCTATCACCTCTGCTGCTGTCACTGGGCTCCTCTGGAAAGAGCCTGGATCCGTCCTGCTTGCAGCCTCCCTGCAGAAGTTTATTTTCCTTGGTGGAGACTTTTTGTTCTCCAGCATGAACAGACCCAGCTTTCTCAGCCTTTCCTCATATAGGAGATCCTCCAGCCTCTTAATGTCTTCATGCCTTTTGCTGGAGTCCCCAGTCCAACTCTTTTCAATGTCTGTTCTGTACTGGGCAGTCCAGATCTGGACTCAGCACTCCAGCTGTGACCTCAGCAGTGCTGAATAGAAGAAATGGCTCACCTTCCTTGACCTTTTGGCAATACTTCTCCTAGGGCAACCCAGGACACCACTGGCCTTCTTGTCATTACACAGTGGAATCTGAATATGGTACTAAAATCCAATATCGTATTTATTCATGTTAACTCCCCAAAGAAACTGAAGGAGCTAACTTAGTGGAGGAAATAATCATTCTGTCATTCCCCTTTTCTGTAATACAGAATTATTTCCCAGATGTTTAATCTATTTTAATAACTAGCCTCATTTCTAAGCTACATCTCCAAGTACTGATCATGATGACCTTTGATTTTGCACAGCACAGAAAAATGTTCCTCTTCTGTTCAAGTTATAATTTCTGACAAACCCACGTATTTCTGACAAACCTCCTATGTCTGAATTTACACTGCTTTTACCTGCTTCCAAATATACACTGAGTTAAAAATAAAATGTCTTTTTGGTCCATTAAAATCTTGAAGAAATACAAGTTCATTTTGACCATCCCTCCAAGGACTAATTGAATTTGCTGAATCCAACCCAGATATTTCAGAACAGAATGCAAAAAACAAGCAAATTGTAAAATTAAATAAAATAATAATTGATTAATAAAATATAAAACCTACTGATTAATAAGAGGCAATTACTGATTCACAAAAAAACAATTAGATTCAGGAAATTATGTTATTTGCTGGAGTCAGTTACTATCAAAATCTAACAGAGCAAATGAAAGTGTGCTAAATTTTTATGAAGATTTATTGAATTCAGTGTGAAAGTCTGGAAAAATATATGCCCTGAAAACATCCTAATTTGTCAGAGATCTTTTTAGATATGTTACAGGAATAGACAACATGCTAAATATAGTGTCTGTTAACTCATATGTTACCCACCCTACTCACTGTGGCTTGCTACAATAATAAATAATTCACAGAGCTCAGAAATATTACTGTGGGTTATTTTTGTTGTATTGGTGGAGATACAGCCATTATAGCAAGAGCCTTCTAACTTACCTGGGCTCCATGACTGTTGTCAAGGGTGGAAATGTCTCTGGAATCTGGCAACAGTTGTCCAGCTATTCTGGTAGTGATTGCACCCCACTATCAATTAGTTTGTACATCACACAGAAAGACCAACTTACAGTCAATGCCACCTTATTCTAATAGGAGAGAACTGTCTTATGGGTATTAAACATATACATCTGCTGAAAGAAAGGAATTAGATATCCTTGGCTCATCATACTGGCCTTACTGTAATTCACAAGCTGGCTAAGTAGAAAGGAATAAAAATGATTGGTCATCATTTGTTGACAAGTAAACAAGAAAAACATGAACCATCCATGAATCAAATTGGACATATTTCAAGAAAATCACTTAGAAAAATCAATATTATGTCAGGTTTTACCCTCTGTCTTCATTAATAGCTCACAAATGCAGCAAGCATCAGTGAAGACTGACATATAAAAGAGAGGCATTGGGAAGGTTAGCATCATGTCCTGAAGAGTAGCAAAATTTTTCATTGTGAAATAATGCTGGCTCTTTTAATAACAAAACTGTAATGTGAAACACAAATAAAATATGTATAAACAGAAACATAGAAAGAAAAAATGTTGACAGTAACCAAAAAGTATCAATGTACAGTTGATGGGACAAGTTTCATGTGGCATAAGAAAAACAACTACTGTTATAAGGTATCTTGCATCTTGTTATGGGTGAAAAAAGGGTAATGCAACATTCCATCCAGTCTTCTTGTTACAGTTTCATGAAAAGTATTATATTTAATTGTTAAACTGTCAAAAGGAGCCAGTCATCCAACAGAATTCATCAATGAGAAACAATAATGATTTAATATTTGGGAACATGTTTCTGACTTGGGTTTCAGAAATAAAAAAAAGATGAGGGCAGTGACCATCCCCCTGTACTGGGCACAGGTGAGGCTGCATCTCAAATCCTGTGTCCAGTTTTGGGCCCTTCAGTGCAAGAAGGACATTGAGGGGCTGGAACAGGTCCAGAGAAGGGCAGCAGGGCTGGGGAAGGGTGTGGAGCAGAAGTGGCTTGTGCTACAGAAAGTGGAAAACCACTGGGCTGAATTAGTTATGCCTTATTCCCAGAACCCTTTGAGTTCCTGGCTCAGCCATGGAAATGTCCTCCCATTTAGCAGGAAGCTAAATGGTTATTAGCTGCACATTTCCCTTTGTGAAATTAGATGGTCTGAGTTTGAAACTGCAGGTTTGAACACTGATATAATACCATGACTGAAGAGCAGCTGAGAGTTTGTTTTCTGTGAGAAAATAATCACTTAGCAAGTCCACAAGGTTTGGACTGATCTCACCTAAAGCTTTGGGAATAAGATGAAGGTGCTTTTGCATTTGTAAGGAACAGAAAAACTATCTGCATAAATACAAAAGAAATGGAACTACCTATCACTTTCTATAGATATGGCTGAGGTCTGTAGAGAAGATGTAAGGGTGTTTCTGAGATTCAAACTTAAATTGTGCGTTTATGGAGAAGGCTGTATGGATTTCATATGGAATGACATAAAAGGATGCTGAGGTCAACAGAGTCTATAGCAATAATGTTCTGTTAAAAATACTTCAGCAGCATACAAAAACCAGCATACAGAATCATTTTAGATTCAATTTGAAAGCATAGGCAAGTTTTATTTTCCTTTATATGTTTTAGCACTGTTTAAATTTTACAACATTATAGCATTATCTAGACAAATTCTAGGCTATGTAAGGATATTTTGACTCAGCAAACATATCACTAAAGGGTTATGGGGCCATTGGTCATGACAAATTGGATCAACCCCTGAGCAATGAAGAGGACCTGTGTAATTCTGTCAGCCTTAAGAACTGGATGGGGTATAGGCATTTCATGACTTGTCTATTTTCTCAGTCTCTGACAGAAATTAATGTGATCTGATGAAAAGAATTCATGAAAAGAATTAATGGCTTAATCCCAGTATTCTATGGCTGCACACAAACTTCTACTGTCACAGAACAAAGTGTTCAGAATCAATTACATATTGAACTTACCAGAAAATGAAATGCTTTTGTTATATTTATGAAGAAATCATAAAGAAGTACACAGGAAAATTAGGATTAGCAATGAAAGTAAAAATGCTAAAGACAAGAGTATATGGGAGAAAGAAAAATTATCTTTCGATAATGTAAAGCACTGTAAACTTCTGCTTCTCAGTTGTGAAATTGTTACTACAAAGAGTTTCATTAGGAATCCAAGTCTGTGAAAGTCTTGCAGGCTGTGAACTTCTATCTCATAAATGCAGTAAATTTAGGAATGTATTTAGCTGAGGTATTAAATATCCTCTCCTTGGCATTTCTGAATAGCTAACTTTTAAAATCTTCTGCCTGCCTGTTGTCCTGACTGATTTGTGTTTAGGCAGATGACCAACACCCTTACATGGATCTGGACTGAAACTTATTTGATGGTCAATGGAAAAGTAAGATCTTATACTAAAATAGCCAATAAGCAAGGACATAGGTATCATGGGCCAGATTTGCCAGACCTGTTCTCTAAAAAAGCGTCATTGAAGACTTATTTTGAAGGTTTAAGACACCACTATTTGGCCTACATGATTTAAAGCAGTGGATAATCAAAACAGAACATAATGAGAATGTTGTAATTGTCTTAATTTTTTTTGTAATTTCTTTCTGATTATATGTCCAAGCTAAGAAAAAAAGAAAAAAGAAAAAAAAAAAGAAAAAAAGAGAGAGACATGAGTAGTGACAATATGTGACAACAAGAAGAGAAAGAAGTATAGTCACCCAGAAAAGCAAAAACCATTAGGGCTCAGAATAATGTTGTTAACAGCACCAGCTCCAGAAGGAAAAGTCCAACACAGAAAAGTCCAATGCAGGCAACTGAGAGGGGAAAAAAATAAACAAAAAACCCAAAAAAAACCAAACCAAACCAAAACAAAACAAAAAAAAAAAAAAAGCCCAATTCATATTTATTATTAACTGTATGTTGAAGACCCATGTGTCTAAAGACATTCCTTGGAAATTTGATCTTAATGTTACCAGATGCAAATGGAAGTTGATCAAGTGCTACTAAGTGTGCAGAGACCATGTATAGATAATAAAAGTGCAGGGAGGATTTAATAAAGTGCTCCAGGATTACTGTTTTTGGAACTGTTCTCTCATTAAGTTAATGAACAAAAATACAAGACTTTGGATTTTTTTTTTGTTCTGCTTTGTTTTGCTTCAAATTCCAAATTAACTTATTGCAAATTTTAAGACTTTTAAAGGTACAGTTAGAACTGGAAATATTTTCATGTTAAGGATCGCATTAAAACCAAATCTTACTCCAGCAGAAGATTCAAGCTAGTTCATTATTTCCACACATGAAAATGCAGTGGCTCAGATACAATTTTCCATAAGGACTGGATGCATACTAAGGACAAAAACAACAAAAATGAAAAACACCCCTACTTGGGAATAGAATAATTATATTTCTAAACCATTTTTTACCTGTTTAAACAAAATGCATTACAATGTTCTGCAGCCTCTACAGAACTAGCTGATTCATATATATACATATGTGCATATGTATGCTTTAAATTCCCACTGTTTATTAATTTTACCCCAGCAATTTGTCTCTTTTTTGACTCTGAGCTCCACAGAGTCCAAATATACTCCTCAGAGCATCTGTCTTTCAAAGCTGGGACAACAACTAATATCCAGCTGCCTCTAACATATACAAGTAATAAATAATACAAATAATGAATAATATGAATAAGTGGCAGGGAAGATTTGGGAGGAAAAATTTACCCTTCGGAGGTCATATACAAGACCTGATTAAATATTTAACAGACTCAATTTTAGAAGCAGTGAATTTGGCTTATTTTAATTATTAGCTTTACAGGAGTCATCAATTATATCTTGAGATACAAATCGTCAACAGCTAAAAGTTAGTAATGTGGCAGGCACTATACATCCTCAAATATCTCTTTTTTAAAAACAATTCTCTGGCATGTAGTAGACCTCCCATTGCATATATTCTGTTTGCCAAACCCAGCAATAAAATATGCAAAAAATTCCACAGAGATAGCAGATGTTCTTGACAGCAAAGAGTTTCTACAGCAAAAACATGTGGAGGTGGTTATAGCAGTTTTGTCTGCTGGTGTGTCAGCAGGGTCATTGCTGGTGTCGGTCAATGCAGGACAGAGCTTCTTCTGAATACGAAGTTGCTCAAAGACAGCAGCTGTTGGCCCAGGCCTAATGGAATAAAAGAAAGAATCTTACCCTGAATCTTGGTTGGGCCTGTGTGTTTTCCCAGGATCTTGCCAGCACTGTCAGTGTCTCTAAGAAAGAGACACTTGGTGTACACTAGGTGTACAGTAACTCAGCTTACTGAAGCCTAAGAGCTACTGAAGGTTGGAGCTAACTTGGAAATAGGAAGATTTTAAAAAAATTCTTAAATCATTTATTAACTCAGTCCTGAAGTAAAACCAAAGCATTACTTTACTTACATTGCAGTGCTTGCCACATATATGCGTTACTAAAAAGGCACACAATTATTGCTGTGCAGCAGGAAATGTGGTATGGGATGCTGAAATGCCATGTACACATCTGGAGAAGTTGTGGGCACATCTTCCCACACACAGTCATGCTGTGTCTCTGAATTCTGGACTCTGAGGCAGGTAGCTAAATAGAAAAGCAATCCCACTAATATGCGCCTGTGTTAAGAACTGCACACCAGAAAGCCATGTTCTCACTTTTCCACTCAGCTTCCAGATAGCATCATTTTGGGTTTGATCCCTGTATGGGTCATTCACTTAAGAGCTGGACTCGATCTTGCTCGGTCCCTTCCAGCTCAGAATATCCTGTGATTTCTGGTTGTGATTTCATGCCATCACAGTGCATTGACACAGCTGATTCTGTTAGAGGCACATGTCACACCTGCAGCATGGGGTACAGTTTCATGGCACCATACTCCTCCCTGGTGTAGGGCTTTTGCAACCACTGATGACCCTTCTGTCTCCATCCCTGAGCATGAGAAACTGAGTTGGATTGTTAGGATATATCCTTTTCTTACAGGCTGGGTTATTGTTGCTAGACAAAATAAAGGAAGCAAAATGAAGTAAAAGCAAATTCTGAGTCAGATTTTTTTATTTCCAGGTATGTGATTTGCTACAGTTTTCACATTTAAAATGTGTTAGAAATCAGCATCTCTGATCATTGGGATGCCTGAGATTAGCTGTGAAGCCAGTATCTTCTATCTTTCTATAAACACATCACCTTCTAAAAGAATATTTATAATTGCATGTAATATTTGTTCTGTGGAAATTTTTAATTGCTTTACAATTGCTGAACAATACAGACTTAAAGTTTTATGTTACATATTTTATGGTTAAATTAACAGAACCATACCAGAAAGCATTTCAATGAAAAAATAATTTTATCAATTCTAGATTAATCTTTTTTAGTTTACAAGTACAAATACCAAAAAAAAAAAAAAAAAAATCAAAGCT
The DNA here is from genome assembly GCF_017590055.1 of Onychostruthus taczanowskii. Classification (NCBI taxonomy): domain Eukaryota; kingdom Metazoa; phylum Chordata; class Aves; order Passeriformes; family Passeridae; genus Onychostruthus; species Onychostruthus taczanowskii. The sequence continues at coordinate 26,128 of NW_024498773.1, forward strand.
TAATGAAGTTCTCAGAAGAATAGAATGTTTTATTTCTGCAAAGTAGTCAGGATATAAGGCAACTTAAAGTGCAGGAAAAAAGTTCCTATCAATAAATTTAATTTAATAAAAACAAACTAGAAAGATATTTTATGTTCTTCATATAAAGGAAAAAGGAAGTTAGCAATTTATGAGTATATTGAAGGTATGCAAACTACTTTAAACATATCTGCTTTTGCTGCTGAGATTATAAATAGTTTCCAGAAAGTATGTAAGAGTTCAAAGTAGTAAGACTTCAAAACACAAAAGTTGTTACCATAGGAATTAGGTCAGCTTGGTGTAAGATCCTTATAGAAGAAGAGGCTCCATTAGTTGTGGTTTTTTGCGTTTGGTTATGTGTTCAGCTTCAAATTCTTCTTCTTGAAACTGTGAGGATAGGTTACTGATAAGTTATGATTCAAAGGAAACTAAATAAATAAAATTAAACTCATTAGTAAGACCTTTTTATTTGAATTTTAATTGCTGTAGTTTTCTAAATATACATACTCTCTCAGTTTTGAAAAAGGTTTTGCAAAGTATTCTTTCACACTGTGTCTCAAAAAAGACTGCCCACTCTGTTTCTTTAGGATTGTTCTCCTCCTGCCATGTCTAGCATGACGTTTTATTTTTCTACAGACACACTTTTGTCACAGAGTATGTGTCACAAGACTACTCACTGTGGGATCTTTCTTTACTCGATATGAGCTTTATGAAAATGAAGTTTAGACTGGATAAGTTAAAAGCTGTTATCAACTCCTAGCTATTGGGAGCAGTACAAGTGCTGCTGCTGTTCCATGCAAAGGGATTGTGCAGTTAAGCATCAGCAGTGATGAAGGTGGCTTTAGCCTCAGCATCTGGAGTCACATCTCCATTCTCACACCCCTCTGCTCATGCAGAGGTCTCCTTTGTGGTAAACCTATAGCTGTGAGACTGCATTTATGATGCTGAAAAACACAGTCCAAAGCACTTTTATTTACAGCTCTGTGATTTAAATGCTGGTATTATTACTTTGTGTGCCAGAATTCTTTTACCACCTATTCTCTAGAGAATCTGCAGCAGCTGAAGAGACTTCACAGGGTCTGCACTAAAGTAGAAGGCTAAATATACAACATTGAACAGAACCCATCATTGTCTAAGGATTTACATGTTCAAATGCAAAGACCCAAGCCCCTTCCAAAGTGTTTCACTCAACCAGTGTGAGAAAAAATGCATTTTAATATCAATTATGTGCATGTCAGTGTTGTTGTACTCTCACTAATGTAACTGATATCAGTTAGCTTATCTACACCAGGCTCAAAAGGTCCTGCTAGCCTAATGTCTTGCTTCTGACCATATTTATCTTTCAGACCTTGGGGCACGATGGAGTGCTTTGATGTCTGACATGGAAAATTTCCAACAGCTTTTGGTCTGTCCTTCTCTCAAAGAGCTGAAAATTAGCTCTAACCCTGAAACATGCAACTGAATATTCTTCTGCAGAAAAGTGTCATCAATTATTGCATCTTCAGAATGTCCAATTCCTTCTAACTGTAAAAATGGCTTTGAACTAAAATAGTTCAGAATGGCTATACATTTGCAATCACTCTGCATGGCCGAATACGGTAACTTAATGCCAGTATATATAGGATCCTGTCCTTAAAGAACTCCTTTGCTGCCAGAGAGTCTTTCCACAAGAAATATCAACCATATTGAACTTCCCTCTCTAAATTACCTCACATAAGAGCTCTGTAAATCGGAAATCAGGCACATGAACTCACAGTCCTCACTTTGCAGGCACATAAGTTCATGCAGCTGACAGTTGTATTAAGCCTCTGAGGACTGTATACATGAATCAGGAACTAAGCAAATTCAGAGAATTTAATTTAGATTGAAATTGGTTTTTAAATTACCCAGGCTAATTCAGAGGTCACTCATTCTTGCATGACAAAACATCCTACTTCTCATTCTGGTAAACCATGAAGGACAATTTATTACAAAGTGCTTTAATTTATTACATAGACTGCTTCTAAACATTTCAAAAATTAAGCTTTAATAATTAATTTACCTCTATGATATATTTTATCTGTCTCTCCTGAACTTGTCTAATATTTTAGATTCTACTCAGCTTTGTTACTTTTACTTAGGGATTTGTAACTGTGACAAAGAACAGTAGACCTTGACATAAGGAAAATAAAAATAGGCACAGAAGAAGCTGCTGCAATCTACTGTTGAAAAGTGTAGGTGTGTGTCGTCTATAATTTATCAGCAGCATAGTCTGGAGAAATGGTTATGTTCAAAAACCTTAGACATATCAGGATTTCAGAGGAGATTTCTTCAAATGCCAGATGCTGATGTTATTTTAGGTCTTAACATGTTTTCATGTTTTAATAAAGGTAAATGGACTATCACTGCAGTGTGCTAGACATTCCTTGCACTTTGTGTAGCTGAAAGGATCTCAAAGCATGTCAGAAGGGTCCTGGTATCAGACTACTCATTTCTCCTTTGATTTCTTTCTCTAATGATCCATGTAGTCAAGACATACTTATTAATGAATAGAAGCCACTGTTGTGAGAGCACTCAGTGTCCTTTTGTCTCCATACTCACCGGGAAATTGTTCAGAGTGAATTAGTCTAATTAGTTTCAATTTTTTCACTTTTGCTTGCAACCTGTTCATATGTTGAATCTGATCACCAGTGGAGGTGAAAGGTATCTGCTGTGAGGCTGCTGCTGCTCTGCTCATTTGTTCATGTTGTTCCTCTCTTCCTCACACAAGAGCCTTGCAATAAACACTTCCCAAACCCTCCTATCCATGCATCTGTGTTCTCTCATGAAAATATCTCAATTGTTTGACAGCTGTTAGAAACAAGGCACAATGTTTGCCTGAAATTTTAAGTGATAATGGTCATGTCACTGACACTCTCTCCTCATGGTATTGGAGATTTGAGATTGAGTGGAGGATTAAGTTTAAATTGGTCTGTTTTGTCTTGCAAGCTCTCCAGAGAGAGGAATATTCACAATCTCCTTCTACAGCCTTGCCCTGACATAAGGCTTGTAGGATGTGCCACATTCTTCCTCTTCCCATCTGTTTCAATCCCCTGCTTTTCTCTAACAAACAGTCCTCCCTCCTCCTTAGGAATTTAATTATCTTCTCCTTTTTTTTTTTTTTTAATAAATTCTCCTTGGAGAAGAGCATAAATTTTGTCAATGTGGCAGCTCAATATTTTGTGTATTTACCTATTATCCTCCTTCCTCCAACCACCATAAAAGTATTAAATGTCTTTTAGATAAAAAAAAATTAGGTAATTGAGGAAATTAATGTGTACAGGTAATAAATAACTCATTCAAGATCTGAGTCCATCCAATCACATTAAGGTTTACTGAATATCAGGTACTTCCAGAAAATATTATTCTTCTGCTGTAAGTAACAAATGTCCAAGAGTCTGCAGTGCTGAGAAGTTACTTTAGAAACTGAAAGAGAAAACCAGATATAATTGTAGTCTCTCTCATGCTCCTTTGAAGAGCTGCAATGGATACAGCTTATGTACACAAACTTAAGTCAAAGCTAATATAACCAACTATGTAGAACAGAACATAATTGACATTATCTATGTGTGACCTTTCTTAGGATAGAAACCCGAGGATAAAGAGGACTGCACTTAAAAAAGAACTTGGTAAGCTGTTTCAGGCTATAATTTTGAAGTAGATTTTGTCTTTTGGGGCTGTTTATTCCTCATGACAGTTTAAACTTTTACTTCTGTTTTTCTGTCCATAAAACAGAAATAAGTCCACTTATTCTTTCTTGAGAAGCTTTGTGAGTTCCTAGGAGAAAAAAATACAAGAACTAGAAATTATTAATTCATTAAATAACACTTTTATTTAAATTCTGAGAAGAAAGCCAAAATGACTACTGGTCAGTTCATTCCCAGGGTTATTCCTTCTTCACTAATTACATGTTTACCTGAGTGAAAGAAGAGTTGCTTACCCTACGGACACTACTGAAGTTATAATAGACTGTAAGCTAGGCACATAATTAGGCAGTTTTAAATTACATAAACTATAGGCTATTTGGTGTCAAATAATTATGGTCTTATCATTTCCCCACTAGAGACAGAGCTTAGAAAGTAGAAAAAGTACTCAGAAATAACCTTGATGTGACATGATCTAACAACCCTGCAGAAGGAAGGATTAGTGGTGGAAGAAGTGAGGCATGAGCATCCATCTCCCTACCCAGATGCAGTTATGCAGGTCTGCCTTAGGGCAGACAACAAAGAGCCAGTTTCTTCATACTTCGTCCCAAACCTATTTCCCTTGGCAGCAGGGCTGTTCAGTCCTGCCCTGTCACTGGGCACTGCTATTAGAGCCTGCTTTGTTCTGTTCCCGGGTCACATCTCACAGTAACCATTTTGGGAAATACACCTTTCGTGGGGGCACTGGCACTGTACCAGAGTCAATCCATGACAGTGGCACTGCATTAATTTCCCAGCTTCCTCCACCACACTGCTTCCATTCTTTGGCTCTGCTTCACTCAGAGTTAGTGAAAGCAAACAGGAATCACAGAGGGGTGATTCCACACCAAACAGCAGGAACTACATCACTGCATCATGCTGCAAATTCTGTTAAAAATTCTGAATGGTATCTTTAGGAAGTGATCTTGTTTCACAAATTCAGGTTGTAATCTCTGCAAAATAAAATCTTTCTGCATCTATCATTTTGCTGAACTAGGAGCAATTTGTCCAGCCAAACTCAGCATTAATACCTCTTACTGAGGTGCCAAACATGTTTATTTGATCACTGTAATCCCATCCAATGCAAAACATATCATCTTATTGCATTACCCACCATGCCAAGGAGAGACTGATCCTGTCCTTCTTCCAAGGTTACATCATCATATGCTGGTAATGATTCAGAAGGTACCACGGCTCAGCATATGTTTTTCCCTGCCTTCAGCATGAAATGTGTAGGAGAGAGGCTATTTGGACATGGCTCACAGCAGACCACTCAGGCTGAGAGTGTTTTAACATGAAAAAAATATCTTATTGTTGTTTTACAATTTGTTCTGTTTGTCTTTTACTTAATGATGAGATTTAACTTCACCTTGTTGCAGATAGAGACATTATCCATTTTTCCACTGCATGGATTTATGAATGTGGTGTGACCTCTTGTGGTGCAATAAAATATTACACATGTCATCCAAGTTTCACGCAGTTTATACAACCTGCAGCCGACATACAGCCATCCTGCCTGGATGAGACAGGCAATTAATAGATTTCTATTAAACAAATAATATCTCTTGTCCAAGAATTTCTCATTAATGACTAATTTCTCTTTAGCTGATGCCTTGAGAGGCTGATCTGGAACAGAGGCTAGACACAGTTGAAGAACTAAAGTAGGTATTTATTAAAAGGCTTTAGAAGGATACACCTTGGGCAGTACAACAGCCTGGCTGGGGCTCTGCCCAAGATGGACCAAAGATGGATGCAAGATGGCCAACTGGTCAGGAGGTGTCAAATAAGTTTTCGTCCATTTACATACTGGGGTTAATTGTCCAGTTATAGCTTCAGATTCTGAAGTCACATCCTCCAGGTTTGCTCTCCCCAATTTGCCTTTGTTTCTGCTTTTTGGGCCTGAGGCTGTAGTGGTGTCCTTTGTTCTCAGGCTGGAAAAGGATTGCTTTGTCTGACTAAAATGTGAAGAGAACTCGCTAACACTTAATATTAAGTTCAGAGTTACACACCAAGGCAGTTCAGAATCTAAAAAATATGAAAGCTAAAGCTAAAGGCATCACAGTCCTTTAACAAGTGCATGTATTTTGGATAACTAGCTAATTAAATTTTTATTAACTTAATCTATCCTTAGTTTATTTTCTTTTAATTTTGGATTATGACTTGCAAATTCCACATTCAGCAGTTATGTAAAGAAGCTGGTAGCAAAAATGCCACTTCGTACTTGTCATTAATAATGTTTGTCATTGAAGAAATTGACAATTAATAAGCAACCTTGTTAATCAATCTGATTGTACACATGCCAAGAATAAAATGCATAAACATAAAAGAAATGCAACTTTTTTTAAACTTCATCGCTGGATGTTATATATCTATGTAGGTACTGTCATTCCTTAAGCAGCAGAGGAAGTTAAAATGTACTATTACTGTATGTAGTTACTTTCTATAACCATGCATAAATCTTCTTTATAAAAAAAAAAGGAAAAAAATCAGGAAAAAAGTTGTATTTAAAAAAAAAAGTCTGAATCTTTGTGCTTCATATTGTATATTACTTGTGGCCATGACAACAAACAATAGCAGCAAGACTGCAATGCCTCTTCAGTCTTACCACAGCAGCAGCAGCCTAGTGATGTGCTGCATGCAGTGTGCCCAAAGGACGTGAGCCATGGAGTCCCACATGGGCACCTGCTGCTGGGTGTCTGCAGCGGAAACTTGGATTCAAGAGAAGCACTGGAGCTGAAACCAGAAACAACTTTTTTTTCTGTTTCTAATGTTGCCCAAGTTGTTCAGCTCCCTGAATAACCCCTTGCACAATCAGTCTACATGCAATTTTAAAGCTTTAAACTTTAAAGCTTTAAAAGCTTAAGGGTAGAAGGTAGAACTGTTGAAGGTAGAAGCTTTAGAATACCACAATGTCATTTTTTTATCCCTATTTATAACAGTCTCATTACTTGAAATACACAGTGATGTCTAAGAACACTTTCAGAAATGGCTTAACAAGTAATTGGCATTAACAAAGTTGCAGGGAGGATCTAAATTCGATTAAACTTCAAAAAATATTTGCTACTCCTACTTGCAGTACAGTATTTTTCAAGATAATAATTCAGAGATGTGAAGTAGTTTTTATTTTCTTTCCCTTTTTTATCTACACTTCCATATTTCTATTTTACTGCACTTAGTTTAACATGTATCAACTTCTGACTGTTTTCCAGTGTCAGTGGTGGTTCCTGATTTAGTTAAAATTGGTTTCAGGAAGACATGTCAATTGTACTGGCAATGTACAGTCCTTTACCTTTTAATTCCATGTAAAGGTTTTATTTACCAGAAAGGTGGAAAACAAGAAGTCTTAAAAGTCCAGCTTATCAAGAAGCCATTCAAACTGAAAATAGTAAAAAACCTCAAGCTTTTTGATGGTATAGCAAACCATTTGATGTGTTTATATAAAAAACACCTTTAAGAAAGAAAACACTTAAGAGTAAGAAAATACAAAATCTGGCTGAAGTTTACATATACTGTGTAATTCTGAATGAATTTATTATTCTACTGTGGGTCCTCAGCTTTCATTAAGGGTCTATAGCATAGCTGCAGTGTTGCTTTGGAACTTTTCTGGGGGACTTTTACAAGGCTAAAGAGCTTCCAGAAGTTATAACATCTTAAGGGAAAGGGAAGTTCAGGAAAATTCAGGAAATTTCAGGAAAGGAAAGAAAATTTCAGGAAAAGGAAAAGGAAAAGGAAAAGGAAAAGGAAAAGGAAAAGGAAAAGGAAAAGGAAAAGGAAAAGGAGCAATATGATCATGTGATCATGCCCATTTTCAAGGATAAGAATCATCTTCTGCATTTGATGGCTCACAGACCTCAACGTGGCTTTACAGATCAAAGTACGATCTGTGTGAAAAAATATATAAAGCCTGCAAAAAGAACAAGAGAAGTAATTGTTTCTTTATATCCATTGTTACAGAAAATGAACATGATTTTGAAAGCTTCTGAAAACCAATCACAATTTTTAATGTTAGAATGGTTGGGCACCTTTAAGTGACTAAAGAAAATAAACTTGCTGCTTTTTTTGAAAAGCAGAGTCTAAACATGTTGTGGATTAATGTAGCTGAAGATATAATAAGACGAAGTTGAAGGAATATGGGGAACCAAAGCAAGGGCTCCAAGTAAGACCCCTGAGCAACCTGCAGAAGGAGCAGTCTCATTTATTATGATAGATGTAGGTGACAGAGAGAATTCTGGCTGTAATAAGGGAAATAATGGATATCTTCTATTATAAACATCTTGGGAGATTTTTTTTCAGCCTCAGATCTGAACCTGTAAACAGAGACAAGTGCGAGAATTTGTTCCTGTAATAAAAGTTCCAGTATCTGACTTCCCATTCATCAATTTCCAGTTACACATGAATGGCAGCAAAAGATCTTATGCAGTAAAAAACATCATTAAATATTCACAGGTATTTTAAACAAACTTTTTTATTTCTCTTTGACATGTTTTAATTCTCTGGGCTACTATCCTTGAATGGTGACTAGTAGGAATCCTTCAGAAGTATAACTACTTTTGTGCATCTCTTCCCCACAGCCTTCCTTTTCTTCAGGAAAAATCACACCCCTTTATACCTCTCTGCATTGCTTAATCTCTCCAGAAAATTTCAGCGCAGGATGTTCTTGTATTTGCGGGGTTCCCAGACAAAGGAAGGAATGATGAATCTGACTACATATTCTTAGAAGGCTAATGTTAATGGCCATGATATATTATGGATAATTACTGGCAATTTTAGAAATGTCTCAATCTTTGCTACTTTGATTTTTTTGAGTGTAAATGCAATTTCTGTCCCACATCATAGATGGTTTTGAATAAAACAGACTCTTCAATAAAAAGTAAGGTGGAGATGTGCTCTGGAATTTTCAGGGCACTCTCTAAACAAATTAAAAGTGTTGCTAAGGTTTCTACAGTAGAAACAAAACTGCAAATTAATTCATGAAGTTCTGTACTGGGTGCCTTGTGAGTTTACACTAGATTTATTATATCATATTACTGTTGTTAAATTCTAAGCAGGTAAAACAGCCTGTTTGAGAAGTGAGGTTCTCTCCTTGACAAAGTGTGTTGAACTATTATTGATGTTTTGTGCTAAGGTGTTTCAGTGTTTTATGCAAAATTGTCTAAATTAACATCAAAGAGTTTATTGAGAGAGTATAACAAAACCTATTCTGTTCATATTTTAAAAGTTTGTGTAATATCAATCACTAGCAGACATAGTGATTTTTTTTCTATTATGTCAGTGACCACAGGCATACAAAATGATGGCTGAAATGGTAGGATTGCTTTTCGTGGTTGGAAAGATAGTTAAATTGTTCTTACAACTATTTTTTTTTTTTTTTTGTGAAAATAAGTGATGGCTCTCTCAGTTTTTGGCTAATGATTTGTGAGAATCTTATGTTCATGAAAGTGACAGATTTATAGATCTCACAAGCAAAATTTATCCAGGAAGTTACTATGCAAATTTTTCCAAATTTGCCTGTCGTTGTGCTTTAATCTTTACTTTATCTGCTTTAACTGCTAATTTCTGCATAGGAAAAGAAATGTCACAAATCCTGCAAGGAAGAGTGGAACCACAGCCTCTCACAAACTTTCCAAGTTCAACACATTCTCTTCCCCCTCTTGATCATCCATATGTTGTAAGATGAAAAAAAAATCAGTCTTTCTCCTAGTTAATTTCTCAATCTTCTTCTCTTGTCAAAAGAAGTGCTATTATTATTTATAGCAAAGTAACACCTAGAGATCACAAGTGAGACAGGAAGTCATGGTGTAATTCAGCTCTCTAAAAGTAGATTACTAGCACTGATTCAAGTGGTTTGCTCTTTGGAAGATGCTCACCTGGGCTCCACTCTCCCATCAAGAAACACTTTTGCTGTCTTCTCCCATGCAGGAAACTATATTCTAAAAGATACTGGTTTGGACAGTTTCCTGATTCTCCATGGACTGTTCCCGATTCTCTTAATTTGACTGTTTACAGATTCTCCACGTAAACCCATGTTATTCTGTGCATTTAAACCTTAGGCAAAACTGGTCATTCAGCTCTCCCACACTGACAGCTGCAATAAGCTTTTTGGTCTTTGTATTTTTTAATACAAACTTTTGTAATGCCAGGACCAGTTGGGCAGCTCTTGAAATAAGGCACCTCTCAATGTGATAAAAATCTCTTAATTATGCATGTTGCTGCACCTGGTGTCCAGATCAGCAACAGTGAAGAAGCAAAAATAAAGAAGCAAGAAATCTAATGGACTTCATGGGAACTCCAGATCAGGTAAAAAAAGAGAGAATCAAGAAAACCTATACAGAGTTTGGTGGCAGACAGTACTCAGGGCAAGGGGAAGCTTCCATTTAGCGGGTGACCCAAGTGAGCTCACATGAGGCATGTCAGTTTCCAGGACAACTAAAAGTGCCTTGTCTAGTGAGCAGAGGCAGACCAATAGACAGGAAAGTCTGGCTGGGGACAACACCCATGGCATGCCCCCATCTTCGCCTAACAGCACATTATTTTCAGACACCACTCTCAAGGAGAGAAAGAGCACATGGACATAACACTTCAGGGCACCCTTTTATTTGACTGACCTTTAGGTACCACTGGCTGTATCTACATGCCAAAAAGCTGCAGCTGTCATGTAGAAGGATGAGGGAAACTGAACAAGGGATATCCAGGTGAACAACAACTGTCTTGGAGCTACATGGGGTTCTTGGAGCAGGGCAGACTAATCCGCACGTACAAAAGAGAGGCTTTCCAGCACCACAAACACCAAAGGCAGGACAGGATTTAAAGTGGCTCATCAGGTGTAGCCACAAGCTGCAGCCCTAATCAAGAGAGTTGTGATTCAGAAGATGAGAAACTTTTCAGCACAAGGAATTAAATGGAGAGGGAAAAGTGATGCTGGATGTAAATAGTATTATAATAGAAAAGCAAAAAAAAATCAAGAATTCATGACTCTCTTGTTCATCTCATTGGTCATTTGCTCTGCTTTCTTCTGAATGGTCCCTCTCCTGGAGATGGAGCTGATGGCACCACACCAGGCATTTCAGTGAAGTCTGGGCCAGCACTTTTTTCAGGGCTTTCTTTTCCTTTCTGACCTTACCTTCCTTTATTTCACAGCCATGTCTTCCTACTGCTGTCAAGCAGAGGTCATAATAGTAGCATCAGCAGGAGCTGCAGTGGCAGCAAAATTTCCTTCAGAGTTGATGTTTATAGTTTCCAATTAGGGCAGTGTCATGGGTGTGTTAATTATAGAAATTTCACTACTAGGGCTGAGTTTGAGCAGATCAGCTCTAAAAAGCCTTGCTTGTCCCTGACTGCCTGCAGCAGGGCCACATTGCCTCCAACACAAAGACACAGAAGAGCAGCACTGCTCTTAAAATGATTGCTAAAAATAGCAAGCTCTTGGGAAGGGATTGTTTGGAGAAATGAGCTTTAATCCACAGGGTAAACACTGTACTCGGAATGCAATATGGTGAACACAGTAGATGGTCTAGACAGGGACAGGCATCTAGAGATCATAAGCAGATCTTTTAAGCTGAATCAGTTCAATGGAAGAATTTGCCATCTGACCTAGTTACTTGGCCTGGGAAATGCAGAGCAGAAGTGTTGCACTGCAGCTATGCTCCTCTCTTGTGGCAAGCGCTCCACAGGTGACAAGCAGAGTGAGAGGGAGAAGTGTTTGCTTGAGAACCTATAGACCACTGGACTGTCCAGAAAACAAGGATCAAGAGAGTTCCTAGTCTAAGAACAGAGCTCTGGAAACTTGCTGTTGATACACTGAGTTCCCACACACCATGTTCCCACACACAGAGCCTTTGACTCTGTGATGCTGAGAGCTGGAAGAATTTGTGACAGATGAGAGAATGCTGGACCTCTCCCTGTGTCATCCTAGCAAAGATGAGGAGAAGGTCCAGCAATTTGAAGCAGATGATGTGTTCATTACCTGCCAAAGTGTCTCCATCTGAATTTGGGTGAGGCTCATTTTCTGGCACAGAACAAGTAGCTGAGAGTTGCCATGAGTGGCACAGTGCTGCCTACATCAAAATATAACCTGGCCTATAGTCTAGTTGTTACAAGGCCAATTCTGGGACTGAAAAAGAAGGAAAGCTAAAAAAAGAGAACCTAGTAATGCAGAGAAATATTGGCATTTCCTGGCATAAAATAAGATTTCATTGTCAGGTCCAAAAATACTCAGTATTAGAACAGAAATGTATAGAGATTGGCTCTGATCTTTTAGTAAGTTGCTTGAACGATATTGTACTTCTTCTTAACATCAGAATGGAAGGGAGAGACTCCTTCCACTATGAAGTATGAGACATTTTTTAATATGCTTAGGTATGTTGGTAACAAAAGCTTTTGCAAATTTGCTGATCCCCAATTTACAGCCCTAGCTTTTCTCTTGTGAAAATCTGAGAGAATGTAAGTAGTTAGCTCAGCTGTTATTTCTCATATAGTCTTAGATGCCACATTTAAGGCTCCTTTTGTCCAATTCCTTTAGCATTGCTTGATCCCTCTCCCACATAAGTCCTCTCCATATGGCTATATTTATGTCAGTAAGTGGATTTAGCCCAGAAGGAGCAGATCTGTAAAAGAGATTAACTGCTGCTCAGTACCATGTGTCCAGGACACGTATTTCACACAAGTGTGAAATGTACACAGGTACCTTGAAACAGCTCCATAAAGATAAATCAGGGAGCACAGTTTTCCAGATTTAACTCACTACACAGACAGGACAGAGGAATTCTAACTCTACAGAAGCTCATTTTTAGGAAAGACTTCTATACTAAATATGGACATCTACTCACAGTTAGGTCAATTCTACCCTCGGAGTAAGAATCCCAGTACAAATTTACAGTACCTTTTTCTTTTTCTTTTTTGTACAGTGTTTGTGAACATTGTGTGAACTTTTTGGAGATGTTCTGTAAAATTCTTATGGTCTCTTCCTCTCCAACATATCAATATGGGAAGAAAATCATCCTTGATTTCAAAATAATATTTAAGTTTTTCCTTCCCACAGCCAGTGAAAAAGATATTAATTTATTTATTGCAAGATGAAAGCAAGCTCTTGTACCTCCCAATCAGCATTCTCTGCTTCAGAGGATTTTTGAAGAGCAGAGTATTTTACAATTGCATGTTCTTTCATAGTCATGTAGCCTGATATTCACATAGTTCCCACACAGTCCACAAATGGCTAAACTAAGGATCGATGGCTCACTGGCACAACAGTGCATTACTGCTATTTCTTAAATGTGTAATTCATATAATTAGTAGGCAGGTGATAAGAACACTCTTTAGTTTGTTTAGAGGACTGATTTGACTTTAAAAGTGTTGATAATTGACTTGCCAGGTGACAGGATCTATGTATTATTAACACAAATCTCTTTTCCTCCTCAACAGTGTTTCAAAAAGTAGACATGTGAGTCTATTCTCCTACACAAAATCTATTTTTCAATACCATTAAAATGTCCACAGATTTATGCCAGTACTCTACTGGCATGCTAGGTAAATAGGTTTTCTAAGGTTTTATTCTGAGTCAGTATATATCTTTATAGATATTTTAACAATAATATACACTTAGTTAAACTGGCAGTCCAGGTCTTTTTTGCATTCTTGTCAGTAAAATTTGCACCTGTCAACATTAGCACTTTCTGAACAAGGCAAAATATGGCAAACCACGGTCCCAAACTCAGGCCCGTATGAAGTTCCTTTTTACTGGGGAACGACCCTGTCCCTGAGACTAAAATAACACATAGCACTATTTTTCGCACAAAAAAAAATCTGAGTGACTTTGCTTTGTCCTACACATCAGCCTCGTGGACTGTATATCATGGACATTGCACACACATTCATCCATCATTCTCATTTCCCCTCTACAGCAGCAAATCACATTTTTTAGTCTGCACTTCAACTGCCAAAAAACCCCTAAAGTGTATATGAAATCTGTTTTAAATTACTTAATAAAGCTTTTCTTACATAAATCTTATTCTACCTAAAGTTCCATGTGAAAGTAAATATGCTTTGCTGTTCAGGTGAGTGCATAAGTTTTCCTCTTATCCAATTTTACCAAGAGTGATTCAGAGTGCTTGAGAGTTCCTTCACAAAGAGCACAACAGGAAGCCTCCCTATTTGTGAATTTTTATCGGGACCTTCCAGGTACCTCCTCGATACCCTTACTACACTCAGCACCCTCCTATTGCCCTAGCCTTCTCCTCTTCTTCCTCACAATATTTCTCTGTTTGTTCTGAAGTCCCTTCCTCCTTGACTCACAGACTGCGAGCACACGCCAGTTTTGGTTTGGAGCTGTCAAAGTGCTGAGAGATCACCTCATATGCACGTCTTGACTGAGGCATCTGATTCCTACCTCTTAAAGTGGATGGGACTCTGAATTATGACTGTTTCTCCCTCGGTGCACACAGTAGAGCACTAGATCCTCTTCTCCAGTTAGCTTCTGATCTGCACAAAACCTCAGCAGCTTCCCACTCTGAAACTTTAAGTTTGATTTACAGTAGGTAACTGAAGAGAGAAGTTTTTGAGGGGATAGACAAAGACACATAATCACGACATAAAAATTTATCACTTGTAAAACCAAACCGTAAACTAGTTAATATTTGTATTTTAAACCATATCTCAATATTCAGAGGTTTTGTTAATAACAATAATTAAAGGTAAGTGTGAATAAGAAATTATTTAAAACTTTTCAGTTTGGTACCATTAAATTCCATTCTAATGATAGTTATTGTTATTTCTGAATGGATTATAAAGAAATTATTCATAAGAGTGTAAGATGACAGGTGCTTGAATGAAAATGATTTTGCAATTTGATAGATTAAATGGAATAAGAGAAGGTCCAGACAGAAATACATCTTCTTCGACACTGTCAGTTTATTTTTCTAAAATGTTATTCTTCAGGTAGGAAGTAGAAGACATTTTCATCTTGGCTTTATCCCAAATTTTGTACTTGAAAGCAATCAAGTTACCTTTCACAACTTAATTAGAAAGGCTTACAGTAACTAACAGAAAAACAATTTAAGAAAACTGTACCCTCTTGAGTGTCACATTTGCACTGAGACAGCATAATGGCTTCATTCTGGGCTACTGGAAAATTCATATGTTCCCTAGAATATGAAGTGCTAAGACCTAATATTCTCTGTTTGGAAGGAAAGGGGTAAAACATTAAAGAAAAGTTTAAAAAAAAATGATTCATTTATCTGATAGAACATCTTTCTTACAAAACCAGGTTCATTTGGAAGAAAACAACATATTTTAGGAACATTAAATGAGTTTGCTGATGTAAAACTCTGGAGAAGGAATTAATGAGTCATGAGTGTTAAAACTCTGGAGTTAGAACTTAAGTAAGAACAGGCTTTCATACCTATAATTACAGCTTTATTACCCATTTTAAATGTGTTCCAACAAAAACAATTATTTACCACCTCTTAATAAATCTGTGGCTCCAGCCAAGGTAGTACAAGGCTATTGTTTTGATAACCAGTCCAGCAATAAAATGGCTGGGAAATCTGAAAATGCATTACCCTGCTCTACTTTGAAGTCCTGTCATTCACTTTTTGTAGATCAAAACACTTTTTTTTTCACTAGACATCCTCTTATGTTGTGTTTTATAACCACATGAAGCAAAATGCTGGCACATTCTGGTTATTAAATATGGAAAATACATAATAATTAAATTCATTAGCATTTTGCATATGATCAGCAATTCCTATAAAAATCAAAATAGCCAGAACTTTCTTTTTTTCCTGCCAAGTTTAAGAAACACAGCACAAAGGATAACCCCCAAAATGAAAGCCCATAATTTACAAATAGGCCCTTCAGTGTATTTTATAATCCCTGCATTTTCCATTTGGAATGTAGGACATATTATATTTGCACCATGGCCTTCTCTATGATGCTCACTAAATGGCAAATGGATCACTTTCATAATAACTTTCCAATGTCAATGACCACTCTGTTTCCATGTATTATCTATTTTTGTCTTAAGAAGTCCATGAGGAATAATTCTGGATTGCAGAATATGGTGGTTACTGTTTTCTCCTTTTTAAACAGTTGCAAGGATTTTAATGGAGAGAATAAAAGGGAACACAAAATTCATCAAAGTAGCATTACAGCTACTCTGCTCCTCATAATATTACTAAAAACTCTCTTGCACAAATTTGTATTTTTCCAACCACAAGCTAGTTAAAAATCTGCATATTTTCCTGTGAAGTTTTAAAGTATTATGGAAGCATTAGGACTGGTACCTCAGATAAGAGGTCTAAGGAATTATGCACTACTTGACAGTTCAGAAACAAAGCAATAGATTTTCAGCTACCCTCTGCTTGCTACTGGTGTTATATTCCTGCAGGTAACTGGGTAAATAATGGGTCGAGAAGCACATAATCCCTAAGACACTTTATTATCAGGTACTGCCTGAGTTTCAGTTGGAGGCCAAACTACTCATGCTTCATAGTGCTCAAGCCAGACATTGTCTAACTGCAGGGAGGTGCCGCACCAGCTGAGAGTGAGCAGCCCCTGCAACCACAGCCTGTTTGAGGCTTAATCTGCTCTGTCACTGTGCTCCTTTCTAGCCGTTTGCATGGCCCTGCACAAGGCAGATTACTTAACACCAGGCATTGCTTAATGTTGTTGTGCTTGGCACAGCAAAGACATCCCAGGAGCTTTTCCATTGATTTGACTGGGCTTTAGCTGATCCCTGTAAATACTAAGACAAACTTCAAAAGCTGTCAATTCTAATTATGCCTGGCAGGAAGATTTCCTCTGATATCCAGGCACAAATGTAGCAAGCCCACAGAATATAATCTGTAAAAGCCTTTTTAAGGAACAACGCCACTGTCTCCATACATACCAGTATGCAAGATCACAGTCTGACTTGATTTTGTTTCATTTATGTCACAGTTTTTTATCATCTCAGCATTTTAATTATTAAAACTCCAAGCTTCTGTTTCTACTTCTATAGAAATAGTTTATGGATATGAAAAACCACCAGCGAAAATCAATAAGTAATGTATACTATTTATACATAGCAGTAGATAGCAGAGAAGTTGTTTTCTTCTTTTTGTACATATACATCTCATATACATCTGACAAGCATGGACTTTCTGATAGATTGGAATTCTGAGTGATTTTGTCTGTGACTTCCTGAGTAGAAATGTAAAAATGTAGAAATGTAAAAATGTGGAAAACATGGAAAAATATGCAGCTTTACTTTTCATTTCCAATTGTGTTATGTTCTGTGCTTTGCATTTATGATATAACATGTATTGTTTTCATAGTTTTAAATAAGATTTTAATGGAGATGTAACTTTAATAGTGATACTGTACTAAACAATTTAAATGTTCACAAAGTATTTTTCTTGCACACTGCCCCAAGGGCAAGTTGAAAAATTAGTAAATAATGAGCTTTTTGCTGCCTAGATGCATGCTCACCTCTATCATATGAGAAATCCTGCTTCTCAGGTAGGAATTTTACCACTGCTCCCATAAATTTCCTTCTCCCAGGATTTCACCCTTTTTCTTGGTATGGTTAGGGTTTGAAGTGGCTGATGGTTCTCAGCCACATCAAAAAGCATGCCCTCCTTCAGAAGGTAGGTCCCTTATCAGGCTATTTCCTTTGTCTGAAAGGTTCTAAGTCGCTTAGGCGGTCATTGTTAGCTTCCACATTCGTAGGACTCCTCCTCTGACATCAGGGCAAGGCCGATACAAGATTTTTTGTCTCAAATATTACACTGTAGGAACAAAGAAAGTAATTGTAATTTTATCTCAAGGTAAACAATAAAAAAAAAAAAGGAGGAAAAAAATGCTGTACATTTTGTAGTGCCTTCCTTTATGTTTAAGTTTATTAAATCCTACATTTCAAGTGGGAATGAAATGGTCTTTCTGGTCTTCTGAACCAATATCCCTTGGAGTTTAGGGCCAGCATGTGCACACAGCTTTGATAATAACCAGAAAGTACATTTGGAAGTAATCCCCTGGAATTAGAAATTAAATAAAGGGGTGACTTAAAATTAACATCAGTAAGTGAAGACAGCTGACAAATAACGAGCAAGTGACAGCAGGTAGAATACGTACAAGGCAAAATGGAAACTGCTGGGTGCTACGCAAGAGGGCATGGAATGTATAACCTGATACACATGGGATACAGAGGCTTACACAGAAGCCTTGTATCTGGACATGCCCAGGGCTGGAGAAAGGAGACTGGCACCAGCTGATGTCACTGCCCTATGGCACTGCTACCCATGGAGCAGCTCAGCTGCTCAGGGCACAGACCCCAGGTCCCTGCAGTGCCTCACTGCAGGTTGTTCACCCCTCTGTCAGAACTAGTGTAGGGTCTGAGGCAGGTCTGCATTGCAGAGGAGGGAGCTGTTCAACAAGGCCTACAGCACACCTAGACAGCTTTAATGTCTTCAGTCAGTGCACCAGGGAGGGGTCAACAGCATGGGCTGGCCCTGGGAATTCAGAGAGGTGTTCTGAGCTATGCTGAAGCCTAAGCCAATTGACCTCGGCTGTGACTGTTGCTCCAACCAGCTCAGCTCTGTCTGCACAGATGGCAGTCCTGCCTCCAGCTGCAGCCTGGGCACACATGCATCCACAGGTGTATCAGTGCGTTGGCTAGAAAGAAAGATAAACTGTACAGATCCAAAACACCACTATGCCTTGCCCATGCCCCAGGGGTATTTAGTGCCCTGTAATGGTTTCAGAGTGATTAAAGCTTATGATGTGTTTTCCTGCTCTGGTTTTTAAGACCTAGTAGCACATAATGCATGTCAGAAACAGAAAATATTGAATTATTAGGTGCAGCATTTCAGGTTCCCCCAGGCTATGTAAAAATTAAATCAAAGTATGCTGTGCTTTTCCCACAGTCAGAAGAAAGTTCCAAGGCAAAATTATCCCCTCTAATCTACTTTTCTATTTCTAGTATGTATTTCACAAATAACTTTTGCCTTATCAATTATTTTACAGATACGAAGGGCAGCCTGTGATGCATTATTGAAAAGAAAGAAGACTGCTCATTTGTAGACTTCTGTGTAGAAAGTGAACTGCTTAATTGGATATTTCTCATAGCCTGCCACAATTCAGTTTAATGAATATTTAATGGCAGTATAATGTAGCTATTTTTAACAAGTAGCTGACAACTGCACAAAAAAAAAAAACCCACCAAAACAAAAAAAAAGGCTTCACAAATGGTGACATTGGATTCAATGTAATGCAGTGAAAAAAAATAGTCAAAAAGTCACAAAAACAGAAACATGAGCAAGCATGTATGATGAACTAAAGCTCATCAAAAATTTTTATTAAAAAATATTTTAAAATTAAGACAAAGAGGGGAATTAAAAGTACAGAAATATTCTACAATAGTGCAACAGACCTCCAGAATTTCTGCTGTAGGCGCCTCCAGATTTGCCTCCAAGCAAGGAGAGCAAGAGCTCCATGGAGGCCCTGGCTGAGGCCAAAGTTGCGACGAGCCTTCCTGACTCAAGCAGGTAAAGGCGCTTGCATTGACTGCAACAAGAAGGGACTTAGCTCGTGCCTCTGGCCTTTGCCCATCTAATCCAACCGAGCATGTCAAGGCTTGCAGGCTACCCCAGTGGAGGAACCTGGCAGGAAACAACAGCAAGAAGGCCTGAGACGGAGAATAGCAGTGCAAGAGGGAGATTGTTATAGGTAAAAATGAAATTTAGCCAATTTTAATTAAAAAATTTAAAGTAATTTATTTAGCGACCGTAATACAGTCCCAACAGCCAACAATCAAACAGACAGCATAACACTCCCAGGAGGTAAGCTGGGTGAACGTGGATTTGGCCTCTATTGCACCAAATCCCCCTCGTCCACACTGGCTGCTCCGAGGTAGCTGTTATTATACTCTTTATTTGGCCAGCAGTAGAGTCCCTTTGTTTCTTTTTTGAGTTCTTCATATTCAAGTTGGTTTCTTTCTTCGGTTCGGGCTGCACAAAGCCTTCGTCAGGGAATTGATAAATGCGTTTCCCCCGATTCCTGGAATCTGGCATTCAGACAGCAGGTGCTGATGGCTCCTGTTATCTCAGATGTGTATCTCGTCTGGTCCATCATCTCCTGGGTGTCACTGGACACCATGACTGCCCATCTCCATGACTGCCCATCTCCTGTGCAGCCAAAGTTCTCTTCGAATGCAAATGTTGTGGTGCCTCCTTGCCCATCTGCCGCGGGTTTCGCCATCCTGGGGATGAAACTGCCCCCCTCCCCCCCACCGCCCCTTTCCCTGTATACAGACAGTTTGGTTTACATATACATATATAAATATAAATATAAATAAATATTATATATATATATATATATATATATATATATATAAAAATCAAATCCATAGTAATTATATTAAATATAATATAATATAATTAATATAACATAATATAATATAATATAATTTTATGTTATATTATATTATATTATATTATGTTATATTATATTATATTATATTATATTATATTATATTATATGGTATGGTATTGTATTATATTATATGGTATTGTATTATATTATAT
>NW_024498773.1:47263-271970 GCF_017590055.1 Onychostruthus taczanowskii
GGACCAAGGGACCGAGGGGGAGCGGGGGCAGATGGGCCGGCCGCCTTCCCTCTGTATCTCGTCCTAGCCCTGTTTGTACCGGGTTAGCATTGTGCCTCTATACAGTTATGTCTCTCTGTCTCCAGTTCTTCCTCAGTATGCACGGAACGCTAGAGCTATACACAGTTCTGTGTCTTTAGTTACAGGGACATGGAGGTGTAGCTGGGTACTTTGGTCATTGTATAGCTTTGTATGGGTTTGGGCTGTGTAGAGCCATTTTTATACAGAAGTCAGTGTATTTACACAACGCAGATTGTTATCTTTATCTATCTCTCAATTGCTATGTAAATCTACATTGCATTGTAGTTTTCTCCCAGCTCTGTGGGTATTTAGAGAGGGCCAGGGATGTTTGTCACTCTCCCTCCATACACGGATCTGTACAGGTGCCACTTTGTAACCTGTTAGTGATGAGATGGTGTGAACTGGTAGCGATCTCTGTCAATTGTCCTAGAGTCAGCAGAGATGTAATTTTGTACAGCAAGCTTGTAACAGAGCTCATTATTTGTCTGTAAGAACTGGGGGTAGCAAGCTGAAATACATTTCCTTTTTCAACTCAAGTCGCCTCTGTTGCACTTCTCTCTGGACAGTGCCGCTGGAGCAAGGTGCGCACAGTGAAACCTTGAAAAAGAAACAGGTGTTGGTTGGTCTCCTTGGGAGCAATTAGCCAACGCCTGCCTTAGGATCCAGGAGGGTTCTGGCAAGGAGGGCGGTTGGTGTCATTGGGAGCAATTAGCAGATGCCTTCCTTAGGATCCAGGAGGGTTTTGGCAAAGAGTGCTGCTGGGGGCTGGAGGAAAACAGGCAGGCCTGCCCAGCTGATCCCCCAGCTGTGCAAAGACGGGCCAAGAAACCGTAAAAGGGTTTGGGCAGGCGGAGGAGCCACACATCTGGGGAGAAGGCACTGCAAGGGCTTGCTGAGGAAAGTTCCAATTGCCATTGGGAAAGTGGTAAAGGAAGGAGAGTCCCATGGCTAGGGGGCATCTCCCTTCTTTTGGGATAGCTCATCCCAAACTTATCTGTGCTGCTGTGGAAGGGGGATGCACTATGGAAAGCTCTGTGCCTGGGGGTGCCAGCGAGGCCACCTGCCCCTCTCTTCTGGCCTCTGCTCTCTGCAGCCGCGGCACCACCCTGCCCCATGGCTCTGCCTGGCCCTGGACCAGCCGTGGGTGCTGGGCGCCAGGAAGGAGGCAGTGCTGCAGGAAGAAGAGCAGCAGCAGGAAGGCAGTGGTGAGGATGCCACCTCCATCATCATGTTCTGGCCCAGCGGCTCCTGCTTTGCCATTTTTGAGTGAGTTGTTGTACCACATGCCATGGCACGGCAGGAGAGATTGCCAGCCGTGGAAGCAGGAGGCCTTGGGCAGCCTTGCCTCTGGCCTCTGTGCAGAGCAGAAGCAGAGAGTGGCCTGTGGGGCCCGGTCAGCTTTGGCTTGCCAGAAGGCAAGGGCAAAAGCTGCTGCTCTGGCAGCTGACACGGAGTCAGTACTTGGGCAGCATCTCCAGCCGTGGAAGCAGGAGGCCTTGGGCAGCCTTGCCTCTGGCCTCTGTGCAGAGCAGAAGCAGAGAGTGGCCTGTGGGGCCCGGTCAGCTTTGGCTTGCCAGAAGGCAAGGGCAAAAGCTGCTGCTCTGGCAGCTGACACGGAGTCAGTACTTGGGCAGCATCCTGCCCGCTATGAATCACATCAGGTTTATGACTGTCCTAGGTTACAATATAAAAATGTATTCTATTCCCATCCTCAAGAGCTGCTGAAACCAGGAGGGGCATTGTTTTTCCTTATATCCTGTTAACGGGCCCTGTTGTGATACGGCACGAAATGATGACACAGACACTGCTGCTCTCGAGGGGAACAAAAAGGAAGAAGAAGAGGAACTTTATTTTCTGACTCCAACATTTATAGTTTTCCAAAGGTGACAGTGGATTGGAGGGTGACAGTGCCACCTCTCCAATGCCACTGGACAGACCAAGGGTCCATCAATTCTCTCCACCTCCATGAAAGAATGCAAAACATAGGTTATTTACAGAACTGTGTGTGAGAAAGTTTGTTGAAAGAATGCAAACATCAGAAGGCTTAACAAAGTCTTACAAAATCAGGGCGACAAATAAAACCAAAGGGAATGAGGAGTTAGTATTATTTGTGAGGATAGCACAGCAGGCAAATGGCTGCTTCCCACAGGATCACCATAAAAAGCCACATAGAACAGCTGCTCCAAAATATACCCAACAGGAGCAAAAGAAAAAGTGATCCATGGCAACTTTGGGGGCAGCTCCACATTCAGATGAAGGATGAGCAGGCCGTGGTACAGATCCAGCATTGCTCACCCTCCAGGCTGCTCTCTGCTCCTGATGAAAGACCCTTGCAGGACTGTGGCCCCTCTCAGGGCAGTGTCAGTCACTCCCAGAGCTCTCAGCTGAGCCACTGGCATTTCCAGAGTGACATCCAGGCACAATCCTACTGCCTGCTGAGCATCTGAGGAAGATCCTGGGCATCTTCATGCCTAGAACCACAAAACAGCTCAGGCTCTCCCTGAACTGGGTTTTCAGGGGAGGTTTCCATATCCCTGTGAGATCTGTTCATCCCTCAACACGTCTGACTTTATGTACAATGATGCATTTGGGTTCCTTCCTTACTCTTGTGTGCCAATGAGAAACTGTCCATGTGAATGGAAGATGTTGTGTTCAAGGAAATTTATTCCTGGAGTGCCATTGTGCTTCACTGTCACTCAGCTGAACATGGTCCTTACCTAAGAAGGACTTACAAGAAATGTGTAGGAATTTTGGCTCTGAGAGGAGCAGAAAGCACATTTTCTACACCACATTGCCAGCAGATGCCGTTTCCCTGGCAGAACAGTGATTGCCATTCATCTTCCTGGGAAGAATGTGATAAGCCATTCAGAGATCACAGGTTCAGCTGGCCTTTGGCTTTGTCTACCTCATTTCACATGTCCAGTTTCAAGGGCCATTAGAAGAGGCACATGTTTGCCTTGCTACCCAGAAGTGCTGTAGTTATTTCCAGGAAACAAAAAAAACAAAAACAAAAACAAAAAAAAAATTGGCTGTCCTGTGGTGTGGTAGAAATCCCACCACAATTGTGACTCTGTGAGCAAAGACAGCCGGTGCTTTTGGGGCTGTAACAGCTGAGAGTGTGGAAGAGCAGGTTTGATATTATTTTTCGAGTCCTGAAAACATTGTTCCCAAAACAATCTTTCTCTCCTGTCTTCTGTCATAAACTGTGCAACAGAGAAAATGGAAAGGAGCAGACATTTGTTTAAATTGGCTCCTTTTTTTAAGTCTTAAAATAGTGTCAGCTCGATGCATGATACTTTAGGTATTGGATTAGTAGCACCTATTTCATCGCACAAGAGAGGTGGGATTTAAGACTTCCAACAACAGAAACACTGGATGTGCAAGAGCTCAGTTTTCCACCCCTCACACAAGTATCTTGCTGTGCTATTTTAAGCAGCCTCAGCCAGATCTATTAAAATACTGCTCCAAACAACAACAGAATGAAAATGTTCCACCAAATGGGGAAAAATAAGAAAAATGGGTGGCAGCCCTTTCTGAAGAGCTTGTGTTGATTTTGCAAAGTTAGATGCAAGCAAGGTTTGCCATATTTCTTTCCTAGAAAAATGCAGCTATTTAGTAGAAATCTATCTCTGAGGCTGCTAAGTTGGGTGTGATGTTAGATTTGGGAGGAGCAAAACAGGTTCCAGAGAAGCTGTGGTTGTGTCACCCTTGGAAATGTTCAAGGCCAGGTTGGATGGGACTTGGAGCAACCTGATCTAGGGGAAGGTGTCCTGAGTGTGGTGAGTCCATGAAAAGAAACTTTTGGTTTTCCTGAGATGCTGCCTTTGCAAGGGGAGGTCACAAATACCCCACGTAGTTCGAAATGCCCTGAGCAGAACCCAGCTGTACTTTCTCACAGGAGATGAGGGATTTTCACTTGTATTTTATGGGGATTTTCACAGGGCAGTGCAAGAGCAGCTGAATGTGTCTGACAGGCAAAGAGGGCCAGTGTGGCAGCAGCTGAATTCAATGGAGCTTTTCCTTCTGAGATCCTGTACAACCTGAGGTGTAGCCATGATATTATGAAAAATCCTTTGCTGGGATTTTTCCTCTCCTGAGAAGCTGAGGAGCCTCAGGAGAGAAATGTAAACAATTACTATCTGCTGCTGTGGAATGCAACAGGTGCATCCATGATTGGTCCATGTGGATTGTTTTCCATTGATGACCAATCACAGCCACCTGTGCCAAGGCTGTGAGCAGTCACAGGATTTTTGTTATTCTATTCTGTTCTCTTCTAGTTGTAGCCTCCTGATCTCTCTGTTCTTTAGTATAGTTTTAATGTAGTATTTTAATATAATATTTAACATAATAAATCAGCCTTCTGAAATGGAGTCACGCCTCGTGTCTCAACACACGGAGAGTCCTCAACACTGGTCCAGCTGCCAGAGGTAACCTTGGGTTTTGGCTCTGCTGCCTGGTCCTGAGTGACAGGGTGGGATGGGGACTTGCAGAGCAGCCAGAAAACCTCTGCTTTGCTCTGGGGCTGTATGGGCTTTGTCTCAGGTTAGAGGTTAGAGATGGCATTTCCTGGTCCTTTCCACCTGGGAGATCTGTTCCAGGAGGGCTGTCTAAAGGGAGATGCAGTGTATGGTCTCTGCTCTGTCTCCTGACCTTGCAGTTCTCTCCCCGCAAGCCAAAAGACAATCTGAATGAATACCTGCCTGAATAACTGAAATTCCCAAAAGCCCTGTGTCTCCATTAGCCAAACCTTCTCAGATTTGCCCATTGCCCTATTGAATGCAAAACATAGGTTATTTACAGAACTGTGTGTGAGAAAGTTTGTTGAAAGAATGCAAACATCAGAAGGCTTAACAAAGTCTTACAAAATCAGGGCGACAGGGCCCATCAATGTCTTGTCACAGGACTCAGAGATAACTCCCTCTGGGAGCCATTTCCATTTAATGGGTAATCAAGGACTCACAGCATGACTCATTAGAATGATATCAGCCCATTTTGAGATGTTCCGTCCAGGGGGGAGGAGCTACGCATCCCCATCTGGATATAATCTGGGTTTTGAGACACAGAAAGCAGTCTTTCCACTGAATTCCCAGAGGAACAGCTGCCTCTTCCACTGGATCTTCAGAGGAAGACTACACCCTTCCTGCAGGATCACTGCTCCAACAGAACCACATCTGCCACTCCAGGAGAACTGCAGCCACCAATCCAACTGGACTGCTACTAACACCCTGACCAACAGGGTGTCAGGTTGTATTCTGACTTTGTCAGTGTTTTTCCTTTTGTATTATTGCATGTGTTTTGGTTTCCTTTTCCTAATAAACTGTATTTCTGACTTGGAGTCTCTCACTGGTTTTGCTTTCAAACTAGAACAATGATCTAAAGGTATGATGATTTCTTGTTTTACCAAACATATTTCAGTATAAAATTTGCATTCTTCTACAGAGAAAACTGATGCTCTTACTAGAATTAAAATATGCAGGGTCTTTTTTCTGCATCCTTCGCCTTTGGTTTTTCCAAACTGCCTTACTCCTTTTTTCTTTTTGTCTGGCTGGGTTACATTACCAGCTAAAAAGCACTGCTTGTGTTTTACAATGTGGGCCTGAAGAACACATCACAATAAAGCTCCCCAGTCCTTGCAGGAATACAAGTGACTCTACCAGTCCAAATGCCATTAGAGACAGCTGGATAGTCAGTCTGCAGCTCATCTGGGAGGAGGTGAGCTATGAAGGACATGACTGGACCTTAGGCTGGTCTCCACTTGCAGTCATCTTTTCCACTCCATATGCCTGCAAAGTGACTGCTTCATTCCTGTATCTGCCACCATCTCCACTTTTTCTAAGTCTTGACTCACTCATCTGGAGTACTCAGCAGGGGTCAGGTTCCCTTAACTTCCATCCTCCATTCTGAAAGACACAGCCAAGGAACCTAACAGATTATTATCTCATATATACTGACAAAATGGCTGAAAGACAACAGGATGTCAAGCCACCAATGTTCTCCCAATCTCTTCATGCTGGAGTGGAGTTAGGTTTGGGTTGGTCTGGCAAGTCTCTTCTGAGCCCAGCAACTGCTACCCTACACTGCTGTTTCATTGCTCCAGTGCCATGTGTTTAGAACAAACTACAAATTTCAGAAGTGCAAAAATTTTCACAATTAAGAAATGATCCTTGCACATACATTCTAATTCTTGATCTGTAGTGACTGTTAAAGTATGCCCTGTATTTATTTGTACTAATACAAAGGTGTTGTCTCAAGGCAAAGATCTTTCCAACAACTTGTTTCATAGGATTGACTATGTTTTGTACCCTCCCACATTTCTTAAATTAAATGTATTTCCTTTAAATCTGTTTGCATCTCTTCTTATCCTTTATTACAAAAAATGATAGTTTAGAGTGCACAGTATACATAGTTGCTGCTTTTTATACTTCTTTATTTCAGCCCAAGCCAACAAATCTTTTCTATTTGGGGACAGATAACAATCCTAATGCAGTTTCACTTGGAGAAAGGAACATCAACACTGATTATAGTATTTCACATGAGGAATTCTCTGGATATGGTCCTATATCAAGAAAGGATAATTTTACTGAAACATTCATAAATAACTATAAAATTGTTTGTTCTTTATTGTATTTGCAGGCAACATCCTTGGCAGGGAGGAATGATGCATCTGACTCCATGTTCTCAGAAGGCTAATTTATTACTTTATGACACTATATTCTATTAAAGAATACTTTACTATACTATACTAAAGTATAGTATAGTATAGAGAAAAGATGCTTACTCAATATTAAGAAGATAGTGATGAAAACTAGTGACTCTTACTAGAGTCCCAACACAACTTGGCACTAACTGACCAATGAAACAAAACAACTCACACCAGAAACCAATGAAACAATCACTGGTAAGTAAACAATCTTTAAACACATTCCACACAAGAGAAGCAAATTAAATAAGAATTGTTTTTCTTTTTCTCTGAAGTCTCTCAGCTTCCCAAGAGAGAAATCCTGAACAAAAAGATTTTTTCAAAAAATGTAAATGCCACAGTTCTTAAGTTAACTTAATGCCCAAGACTGGGGAAAAGCAGTAGAGCTATTTTTCCAGTTTGATTTTGTAAGGACATTTCTTCTAAGTAATAATAGCATCTGAAATTATGTATCAAACTGTTTTTGATTTTCTTTCCATTTTTAACATCTTTTAATGCTATTTCAGAATGCTTCTTTCAGTATGCCTTCTTTTACCTCCGTCTCTTGTCAACTCATCCAACTTCACTGAGTCTCCCTGAGATGGTTCACAGCTTTCTTTGATTTTTGCCTAACCAGTATAATGATGTATTATCTGCAGATTCTGTTTTCTCATTGATCACATAATTTTATCCAGCAATAGATAAACATAGGCAACATCACTTCTAGCATACCACAAAAGGGCTTCTGCAATGCTGAACACAATCCAGGAGCTATCTCTTAGCAGTCTCTTAGCCAACTTCTTATCCAGGCCAGTCACAGATCTCTAATCTTACTTGCAGTTAGTTTCTCGAATATAATCTTAACAAAAATTTTGTCAAAGGCTTTTGAGTCAATAATTATAGCTGGCAGTGATCCATTGTCCACAGTTTGGAAGCTTTAAAAACAATTACCCGTGACTGTAAAGGTATCTTTTTTTTTGGCTCAAACATGGATGATTTAGAAATGGGGATGATTCAGTATTTTATATTGTGTCACTATTTCAAAATATATACATGATGGCACAAAGAAAGCTCACTAATACAAAACTCACCTACTACCTTTAAAATAAATTACTAATTTACTATTTTACTGTTTTAAAAGATCTGTACTAGTTCTGTTGAGATGAGTCTGTCTTTCTAGTAATTCTTTTATATTTTTAATGAGTCCTTGGATGATTGTCATGAAAGACTAAAGCACAAAAAACAATTCCACAGGTTCTCAGTCACTCCCAAATTGCAATAGAAATGTCTCCTGTTTTTCCCTACTGCATATACAATCTGCAGCGCTAGCTTTAGGGGCAAGAGCTGCAGTTTTTTGGGTCAGTTTTGGGTCATTTTTCTCCCACAAAGAAAGATCTATAGTGACATGACCCCACACAAAATGCTTTAGAGGCAAATTCAGGGAGAGACTGAAAATTATGTCACCCCAGGTCTAACATTTGTCTGAAGGCTTGCTGCCCTGCTCCCTTTCTGAGTTAACTGCCAGGGTCAGTTGTCCCACTGGCAGCAAATGGGCTACAAGAGAAACCTTGCTGTCTAGTCAATATACTCTTAAGAAGCCATGCTGCCAATTTGTCCCTTTTTTATATAGAATTGCTATGAAAAGCCATGCTATGATTTGACAGGTGAAAAAAATCAGGTAGTAATAATATAAATTCTATGTTAAAACAGTTGTTCTGTTTTGTTATCTTTCTGTGTTAACAGAAAACAGTATAGACCAGAAGGCTGGCAGTTTTTGGAGAGTAAATTTCTAGCAAATTCTTTTCTCCCTCTAATTCCTTGACTTTTTGTATGTCTGATGGCATTGTATCCTTTAAAATTATATATACTTTTCGGCTCTTTGCATAGATAATCTAAAACCTTCAGTTTCTGAAAGATTAGTTTTACTGGAGCAAAGGAACTTCTGAATTAAAAAGTTCAGATGGAAATTAAAAGATCATAAGTCCTGAGATTACAGAGTTGAGCACGAAAAATAATCCACCAATACAGGTAAAAGAATATACAAGCCTTGCAGGATTATCACCAGTCGACTCAGACCATGTAGAAGGTAGTATGGTTAGAAAACAATAAATTTTTTAGTGTTTTTTCAAATCAGTAAGAAAAATAAGACCAGGCTAGTTTTTTACTGAACATACCATATCTGGTAAAGTCAGTATAACTACCACTTTTACAATCTCATGTTTAAACTCTTAAAAATCTGATTGAGAAGAAAAAGACCAAACTGAGAGCAAACAATATTGAGAAAGTCTCTGTTTTGTACCCTACAGATAGATGAGTTTTGCTTTCAGTAAAGACATGTCTTTTATTTTTGAGTCTTAAGGAACCAAAAAATAGAGGCATTTAGAACGTAACACTTTAGTTAAATCAGAAGTTTTTTTCTGGAATATAATGATCTACAGGAAGGAAAGTTTTAACCACATGCTGTCCAACAAACTTAGTGAAATTATTTTAGACACATTTAAAGTTCCTTATTTGCTGCAACTTACTTATGCTTTCCTTTTTTGTTTTATGTAAAGAACTTTTCAAATCCTCTTCCGGAATTCTCCTTTGTGTGTCTTTTTG
The DNA here is from genome assembly GCF_017590055.1 of Onychostruthus taczanowskii. NCBI lineage: Eukaryota > Metazoa > Chordata > Aves > Passeriformes > Passeridae > Onychostruthus > Onychostruthus taczanowskii. The sequence continues at coordinate 56,604 of NW_024498773.1, forward strand.
TTGCTTATTAGATAGCACTGTATCTCTGTAAACACTGGAAGTTTAAAAACCAATGTATTCTGATGTTGCTGTTGATATTAGAAAAAAAAAATGAATGTTACACTCCTCTGAACTATTTTTCTGAAATTTGCCTCAATAGCACAAGAAAGTTTCATTCAAAAGTAGTGTCTAAAATGCCAATATACTGCTGTATTTCTGTTCTTACAGAGTTTGACTTTTGAAAAGACATTACTATAATGAGCCATATATGTATGACTTTGAGCAAATTTCTTTTGATAATGGCTAAGTACTTTCAGTTTGAAGAAATGCAGTTATTGTCCTGCAAGTGTAGACTCTGCTTTTTAGTCTGGTTTGGGGGTGTGCTTTTTTCTTTTTAGAGCAATATTCTCTTATGAAAAATTCTTAAAGTTCTTGGATGACACTGCACTACAACTTCAGAAACCAAACAATCTGTCAGTTCACATCTCATAAGGAAACTTATTGTAGATAATTATAAAGGAACATAATGCTAAGGCAACTCATTATAGTGTCAAGACACTGCCATTGTATGAATGTCACCTTTTTAAAATTAGAAATAAACAAAAATAGGTAGTAACAAAAATATTTGCTATACAAGCTTTTGACTCTTCAAAGATTTTAAGCTATTTAAGGGTTATGGATGCTTGATCTATCATACACAAATAAATACTATGGTAACATTACCACAGACTCCCAGAGCTGTCCTCTTTCAGACAGAGACTGTGCCCTCTTTGGCCTTAAGTGTTTTTAATAACACAGAATTTTTTTGCAGGCAGTCTGTGAGCAGGGCTGTACTAAATGCTGTTTGGCTTTGCTTCTAGGATTCTACCTGGTATGGCAGTATTCCTTTGAAAGTGAGAATACAAGAACTCTCTTTGCCTTGACCTTAGTTTCTCTGTTGGATGATTAAAACAGAAGTATAGACAGCCTTAACCCACTGCTTACTGCAGTTGGTAAAAGCAGTAAAAATCTAAATATTTCAATATCATTAAGTTTTGGGGACAAGGGTGGGAGAGGAGGAAGAACAAAAGGAGGCAGGGAGGAAGGAACTGCAGGATGGTATTATCAAATAATCCAGATTTCACCGTGGGGGCTGGGACTGTAAGAATGAAGTCTCATAGGGAGGAGCAGCTATCACTTCCTTACATTCAGTGGGAATGCAATAAAGAGGCACTTGGCTGGTAATAGCTATGCTTGTTCTTTAGAAAAAAATGTATTGATCACTGAAGAAAATAATGAATCGAATTGACTAAAAGAAAAACAGTTAGGCAGAAAAAGATGAGAGAACCTGAGGCGATCAAAGTAAAGAGAATTAACTGCCTCTCTTCCTCCAGAAATGTAAAAGAGGAAACTAGCAAAAAACATTAAAAGGAAGCATAGAAGCAAAAACATTAATTTTTTTGAGTATGCAAATTAAGAAACAGGAAAATAGTTGGCTATCCATTAGAAAGTGAGTAGAAACACACAAAGGAATAAGGGAGGTGGCAAACATCATAGTAAAAAATTTAAGTGGCAGGGGAGATGAAAACTACTGCATCACATATATTGCAATGTAAGGTTCCTTGGTCAAATAATCACCACCTGAACATTTTGCAGGTCAGATTTTAATTCCCTCAGTCTGCAATGAGTGACACCCTTGTATAGCTTTTATTCATCAACAGGGAAATCCTCTGGCCTCAAAAAGACTACAGCCCCACAAGAGCTTATACAAGTACACATGTACAGAAACAAAAGATCATGGAGGAAGCAGAGAGCAAGTTTGTTCCACACTGTCTTTGGAGGAAGAACTTTTGCAAGAATTCGGGTGGCTAAGTAGATGCAGGGAGTGATGGTAAATTGCATTTAGAGCATTGCAAATTATGTGAGAAACTGAGGAGTTGCCAGAGTATTAGTGAAGAATGGGGTTTCTTTCTGAAGCAAATCCACATTAACTAGCAAATACCTTCCCATGATAGCTGTGTAATCGCTTGACTTGGTGAGATTAAAAGCAGCTACCAAAGGAATTTATTTGGCTTAATCACTAGATTTAAGTTTCTTCCTATGATATTAGAATTTTAAACCTATTTAATACATAAAGCAAATAATGCTTCATCCTAAACTGATTGGAAAAAACAGATTATTAATAGGAGGAAAGGCAGAAATAATGAAGCTTAAATGCTTTCCAAAGATCAGAGGCATAACATGAAGCTAAGGTTTCAGGTGGGCTTAACCTGATGTCAGAGATGGAAGGAAGCATGTGAATGAGCTATTGCTGCTGACTAGCAGCCACCAAATGGTTGGTGACCAGGAATGCTGCCAGAATGGAGGCCAGGTGTGCAGGGCGGAAAGGGTGGGAAAGTAGTCAAAAGTTAAGCATGGTGAGGGAGCAAGTTGGTGTGGGGAGCATTTAAGCACTGGAGAAAGGTCTGGAAAGGTTTTGACAGCAGAGAGACCTGCAGGGCATCCACTGCTGTCCATTAATACTCTACTTTCTGTGGGTATTCCCATTGCAAAGCACCAGGTGTGACCTACTTCCATGGTGTGCCTGTAGGAGCAGGAACTGCTTTGGGGATCTACAGAATGATACAAAGTCCAAGGAGAAGGGTGGGCAATAGTTTGGAAGGAGTTCTGCTGAATTCCTCCACCCCTCTGCATGATCAGCAATTCTTAGAGAGGGATGAAATAGACTCATCACTCCGCAGAGACCTGCTGTCATCTCTCATTATTCAGGACTGGTTTGCTGTGGATTATGTGCAATGTGCTTAAGTAAAAATGGATCTGTAATCAAGTATGAGTCAAAGATTCATACAGCCTCTCCTTCATGTTATGACAAGAGGCAATGACAAAGGCACATTAAGCATCTAGTTTCACTTTGCCTTCTATGTCCTCAACGGGTCCACAAAAAGCAAGTACATCTCTGGATTTTAGCAAGGTAACCACTACGGCAAAAAAAATGATGCTTTGAAATTTCCAGTGGTCCCCCTACCATTCTGTCTGAGTCTGCTGTTTGGTCATTTTCTTCCATTTCATTGTGTTGGTTTTTGGTTTTTATTTGTTTTTTTTTTTCCCTAGCTGCAACCTTCTCTGTGACTAATTCAGTAAGAAATAAAGCCAGCAAAAATTAATCATTTGCTCTCTTCTATTGATTTGGACAAACAATACCAGTCTGCAAATGCTTCCATCATCACATTCAGAATTGTAATTTCTCTTTTTCATTTTCAGTGACAGTTTGTGTCAAACCTATCACAAATTCCACAGTGTTTTGAAGACAAAACTGCAGTAATGACTTTGGAAGAGCATGACATCTATACAATATTGTTAACTGTCTATGATATTACCAGCTGCATTTGCCCATTGTTGCTTATACTTAACCTTTACTGTCCTTCTAAAATTTGAAAGTGCTTTTCAAATATATATTACAGCCTGATCAAACAAATTTAGGTAAGGCTGACACTGACAGTTTCTTTGTTTGGCATTGATTTTTCCCAAACAGAAATGCTATTAAAGTTAAGCAAAAGGCATTTTTCTCAAGTACAGTTTTAGCACTCCTGTTGATTCAATTGAAATGTCTCTACTAATCAGTACAGACCTTGCTGTAAATAAACCTGAAATATTGTACAGCTTTACAAAGTTTCTTGCCACAAAAACACTGGAAAGTGGAGAAAATAGCAGTGCGCATATCTCTGTCATGCCACTTATCTAGATTTCTCTTATTTTTTTCTGTGAATATGGAGAAACCAGCCATGGTATAAATTAACCAGGTTGTGCCCTCAGTGTTTATGTTCATTGGGAGAACATGCTGCGGTGGGAGTCATAAAATACTTCAAGTTGGAAGAGAGCCATAAGGATCACTGAGTCCAGCTCCCTGCTCCTTTCAAAACTGCCTAAAATTAACCATATGACCAAGAGCATCATCCAGACAGTCCCTTGGCTCTGCCAGGTTAATGCCATGATCACTTCTCTGGGAAGACAGTTCCAGTGCCTGTTATGATCCTGTTACTGAAGATGCCTCTGCCTGAATTAGGTGCAAATGTGACCATATGCCAAAGTGAATAATATGGTTTTAATTGAACAATAAAATGTGAGGTGTAGAGAAAGAAATGGAAAATGGAGGAGGGAGACAGACAGATCAAAGAGAAGATAGTCACCACTCAGGGATCCAGTGGCATCCTGTTGATCCTTAATCACCCTAGGCTTCTCAGGAGTGAGAGTCCTGAGGCTATTTAAAACTTTTCACTACTTATACATTTTAGCAAACAATTAAATTAATTAATTAATTGATTAATTAGTGCTCATTGGTGTTATGCCCCAGTCTGCTTGGGGCATTTATGGGAATGTTGTTTGGTGTACTCTGGGCAGTGTAGTATTGCATTTTATTTAAATGGTATGCTCTGTCTCACCCCTCCAAAATGTATGGTATATCCCAAGCCTGTGGTCCTGCCCTGAACCATCCTGTACCTGTAATCCCATTGGCCCAAATCTGACTCCGCGCCCACTTTCAATCTACCTCTTAAACCGTGCAAGTGAGACCAGTCATACTCTTAGCCTCTTCCCCTCTCTTGGCCTTTCTCCTCCCCTCTTGGCCCTCCCCCTCAGTAGCCATGCTGTTCCCAGGGATGGGACCCCCAATAAACCCTCATATAATCAGCACCCTCAGAAGCCGTGTGGAGTCTCCTTGCCTGCCTGCTGCTGCCAGCGAGCTCACAGCCTAGGGGGCCCTCCGGGGACTCCCCGGGGTGCCCCCCACAAAACGAACTACAACAGGGCAGTGTGCAAGAGAAACAACAAAATTCTCCACAGGTTCAATAACAAACTTTTACTTGCAAACTTCAGAACATTACAGTAAAATAAGGTTCTTGGCAAATTTTGAAATGTAGGCATTTTGGTGAGAAATGCTGCAATATAAAAGTATAAAAATAGCACTTAAGAAAAGGTATAAGGTAAAGGAAAGAAAGAGAAAGAAAGGATAATTGTAGACAGGTACATGGTCACCACCTGTGGATTCTGCAGCAAGATTTGATTATTGCAATTTGTATGTCCATTGGTTGATGTGTTGGTCACAGTCCTGTCAAAGTGATGGTCACAATCTTAATTCCTTTGAGGTGGGGTAGGCCTCTGAAACACAAAATCTGATGGGTTAATATAGGCTCAGGCTCGGTGAGAATGCCGAAGTACCTCCTCTGGGGTGGTGATCTTACAATGGATTATGTAATGCTGTGGATTGTCTCCATCTCTCTGGGTGCCTCCCAGTGAACCCCGGTACTTCCAAGGGGGCATCTTTTGAATTTTTTCCTCTTGGAGCTCAAACCCAGCAGCAACCAATGCATTGATTGTCAGGTCAAGTGTGTGAATAAGCATGTCATCAGTTGGGGCACACACCAGAATGTCATCCATGTAGTGCAGGATGATAGAATCTCCTGCAGCGACACGGACCGAGGACAGCAATGAAGAGCATACCTCTGGCAAATCACTGGACTGACTTTGAGTCCCTGTGGGAGTACCGTCCAGTGGTATCTCTTCATCGGGACTTCTCAGTTAATGATGGGAACCGAGAAGGCAAAACGTGGGGCATCATCAGAATGCAGGGGAATGTGAAAAAACCAATCTTTTATATCAATCATGGCTAAAGACCAATTCTGTGGGAGCATTGTGGGTGATGGTAACCCTGGTTGAAGAGAACCCATGTCTTCAATAACATCATTAATTTGACGGAGGTCATGGAGGTGTCGCCACTTGTCTTTGTTAGGTTTTTTAATGACAAAGACAGGTGAATTCCACGGAGGTGTGGTCTCTACGATGTGACCCTTTTTTAGCTGCTTGTCTACAAGCTCTTCAAGCGCCTTAAATTTTTCTTTGTTGAGCGGCCACTGCTCTACCCATGCTGGAGAATCAGTTTTCCAAGTCAGCTTCTAGGTAGGGCACTGTTCAGTGGCTACCACCTGAAAAACCTGAGGGGTTTCTGGGATGTCAGTTGTGGTTCCCCACTGCAGTAATAAATCCCTTTCCCAAAGCAGCTCTGTGTAATCTAAAACACATGGGTGTACTGAAGCTACTTTCCCATTCGGCCCTTCAATTCAGATAACACTTTTTGATTGTCTTGCTAATTGGATGCCTCCTACACCCTGTATGTGTCCAGCTACTTTCTGCAGCTCCAGTGTGATGGCCACTCCCTGGAGGGAATGACTGTAACATCTGCCCTGGTATCTACAAGTCCTTGCATGGATTTGTACTCTCCACCCAGTGCAGCCCATATGATAACTGAAGTTTTTCTCTTCCCAGTACCTAAGTCCAGCAGACCGATTAACGGTTGTAAAATGCCAGTCACTGTTCTTGAGAAGGAGAGGCTCTGTCAGTACCAACCTCAGAGGGTTACGGGAAGAATTGGTGGTTAGAATTGGCATGGGATTATCATAGTGAGATAAATATTTTGTCATGTCCAATGCAAGTGTCTGATTTGGCACAGGTAGTTCTCTTAAACTTGGTTTTTCGTTTCCCTCCTGTGCCGGCATTCAACCCACCCTATTTTTGTCATAGCGCTGAGAAAATGAGTGCTCACGTTGTTTCAAGGGTCCAGCTCCCTGGCCTTGCTCCCTCCCGCTCCCTGACCTGGCAGCTAGAGAGTGGGCTGCGGGAAGGACAGCTGGGTGGGGAGGGCGAAGTGAGGGGACAGCTGATGGGCCAGCCCCTGGTGGGGTGGCGGGGGGTGGTGCTGGAGAAAGCAGGAGGGTGCTGGGAGGGGAGGTTTTAGGGGAGGGGTTTGACTGGAAAGGGTTAGAGAGGAGAAAGGGATTGGGGGGAGAAGGATGAGAAAAAATTGGAAACATCATGTGGTTGCAACCATGATGGGCTCCTGGGAAAGCCTCCCAAGGTGAAATAGGAGGCTCAAAATGAACTGAAGGTCTTTGGGACTGAGTATCACAAACCCGGGGAAGTGTGGGGGAGGGTAGAATCCCAGGGAGTTTGGCCAGAACTCTCCCAGTGGGGGGCTGGGAACTTCAGAGGGAAGCTGGAAAGTGCAGCTTTCCTCAGTGCCCTGTCTGGGGGCTGAGGGGGAGGAAGGAGGGGGAAAACATCGCTTGGGGGCGGGGCGGGGAGTAAGTTGGGTTTTTGGGAAGCAGAGACGTTGAAATTCACTTCCTGATGGCTATTCCTGCATTTCCGATTTTGGATTTCTGATCTGCATAACTAGAAAAGCAAACTTTTGCAAAGATTTATCACCTGACTTTCCTGCTTTCAGTAACTCATTGCCAATTTTGTCCCAAAATGCTAAAACATGGATATTTTCAGCTGATACATCAGGGAAGTGAAGCAACAGCCATCTAACAAATTGTTTCACCTCTCTTTTTGAAACTCTGATTCCTTCACTGTTAAGTAATTCTAAAAACTGATAATAAAGACCTTTATGAGACACAGAAACCCTGACACACATTTTGGCTGTGAGGTACAGTTTTGTATCTCAAAAACTTTCACTGACCCAGGCAAAAAGGCGGGGGGGGGGGGGGGGACCAAAGAAACAAACGCCTGCAGCTGGCAGCCTGCAAAAAATACAGAAAAAAAAAACTTCCTCTCCGCAGCGAGGTATAAAAAAATACAAGAAAAAGGCAAACTTACCAATCCAGATGTAGAACAGGAAAGAGGGGGATCCTGGGACAGTGACCTCCACCTGAAATTGACTTCTGGGGTGTGTCAGAAGCTACCAATCTCATCCCCAGGAGTTCCACTCACTAAAACTGAGTGTGCCCTCACTGAGGTAGCTTGCCAGCCAAGGGGCTTTCCTGAACAGTCTGAACGAATGTCCGAGCCTTGTCCGTGAAATCTGGAGGTGGTCTCAGCTTCCACGTTGGTCTGCCAAACTGTCTCCATCTCTCTGGGTGCCTCCCAGTGAACCCCGGCCAGCCCCAGGTTGGCAGACAATGGGGGCGCAGCCCCGAAGTGACCGACAGCGGGGGGACACTCTCTGGTGCCCCAAGGGTACTGAGGGCAGCTGGGCTTGTCACTTTTGCATCAGAGGAGACACTGGAGACATCAGTAGAGGATAAAAGGCTGACTCTCAGCAGGAAGCCAGTCCAAGGTTTATTCGGAGCTCCTCAGGAGCCCCACACCTCAGTGGTGCGCCTTGCTCACAGTAAACAAAAGGAATCTCAAGGTTACATTTAAAGGGGGGGAGAAAACCGAAGGTAGATACATTTGCTGACCAATAAAGGCCCTCCAGGGATGCAACCTCAGGGATGGACATTTGGGACAGCGTATAAATAATACTTGAGGGGCTGACTCCTGGCCTCGGACTAATCACTTGACGACTTGGACCAAAAGTTCTCGATAGAGAGGATGGGATGCTGAGTGACTGACAGAGAGCCAGGGCAGGGATTTGGGGATGATCTCAACACAGGAGAATGATTACACAGGTAAAGGGAGGGGGTACAAAATTTTGGGGAAAACAAGGGGATACAAAACCAAAACTATCACAAAGTATTACAAAGTGTAAAAGCACACTACAACAGTGGATCAAGGGGTATTTTGGGAATCTTTGATGGTTTATGACAATTTATGTGACTTTACAGCTGCCTCTTACATCGGTGTAGTATCAGTTGTGTGAATTATGGCCCTTAAGCAGAGATGAACAACATCAGATCTATTGTGAATGTCCTGATGGTTCCCCAGAGCAGAGTCTTCACAGCTGAGCCACTTGTGTATGGACTTGTGCATAATGAAAAGCACAATTTCACCTCATGGGATTTGCCTGTTACCAGCCTCCTCCCTTGTCTTGTTTAACACTCAGCTGTTGCCTTGGGTGATGGGTGTGCACCTCCTCTGCACCTGGGCAGTCACTTCAAATGGCAGATTGTCTGTGTATTAACAATTAACATTCCAGTCTCTCACAACAAGTTACACAGTTCCTTATTCTGGTGGTTAAATTATTCCCTCTCTTCTCATACTAATGAGTCCCATGCTCAGTCTTTCTCTTCTGATTTGTGGTCACAATCACCCCCTGCCAGAATTACCTTTTGCCCACTCAGAGCTGATTTCAGCACAGTTGCTGAGTTAGCTTTCCTTGTAGTTGCATTCTTTATGTCCATTTTTAGTGACACATTCTTGTCTCTCAGGTTTGTTTACCTCTCCCTCTACAGTGGCCTAATTTACAGTCCAGGTTTCAGGTGTCCATGTATGCATATTTGGCAATGGGGACTTCAGTGGTCATAGGTGCAATCTGTTCCATAACTTGGGGGGATCTTAGACTCTCTGAGCAGTTGCTTCTTTACACAGTTTGCCACAGTGGGATTTTTTGTCTGCATCCATTACCCAGGATGTGCTAGCAGATCTCAATTACACCAGGCTTGGAGTAAGAGCCATCATGGTGTTCCCATCTGTGCTTATCTCCTAACAAAGTCCTTCTGTAGTTGCAGCATTTGAGACTGGCAGTTGTGCTCTTTAAGTCCTTACAGTGTCCCACCACACTCAGTGAAGGAACTTTTCCTAATGCCAACCAGAACCTCTCCAGCTGCTGGCCTCCATGAGGAAGCAATAGGGTCACCCATCACCTGCTCTTCTCCAGGCTGAACAAGCAAATTTACCTCAGACCTTCCTTGTAAATATGGCCCTCGACATTTTTCACCTTCATAGTGGCCCTCCTCTGAACACACTCACACAGTTTGATGCCTTTCTTGTGTGTATCCTACTTTAAGGGTTTCTCTAAATAGGATAAGGCTGTCTGAATAAAGAGACCAGAGCAGCAGGGTTGTACAGGTGGAACAGGGCTGTGTTAGAAAGTCCAGATGGAGAAGTGGAAATTTTGTACAAAATGGCTCTGAGCCATCAGCAATCCTTCTGCATGATCCAAATAATCCGATTCTGTTAACATGGTATGACTTAGATTGCTTTAAATTGCTTGAGTTTGTTTTTTTTTTTTTTTAGCTTAGATGTTGGCTGTACTGTGAGAAGGCACAATGGCAGGTAGAACCAGGGATTTCCCTGTCCATGGCAAGGGTAAGGAAGGGCTACAGGGAGTGGGGTGGAGGGTGGAAGGGTGGTGAAAGTGGTGGTATGTGGCAGGTATAAGTGGTCTCTCATCTAGGAACAGCATGGACTTTGCACCAGGGACATGCAGCATGCAGAAAGGGGTACAGATTTCGGCTGCAAAAAATTAGAAAATTACCCCAGGTCAAGATAATGTGAGAAGGGTTTATTTTAAGGATCAGACAGCATCCCACTCTGGAGCAGTTGGCTGGCATGGAATGCTGAAGAGAAGAAGTAGACAAAATTTGAGGTAATGGTCACCAAAGTTCACAGGGCATGGAATGTTCCTAAGTATCTGTGGCTGGACAAGATCAGAGTCTGATTAGATAACTGATCAGTAAAGGAAACACATATGTTGTAAAGTTGCTTGAATGATAGATTTTTTAAAAAAGTAAAAGCACATGATAAATAGAAACAATTACTGCAAAAAAGCTGTGCACAGTTGGAACCTGTCTTTTCACCTTGCTGGAAATCTTTCATTGTCTCACTGTGAGACTTTGAGAAGATTTAACCCCTCTGTCAGTTTTCAAGTTCCTGACTTGGAGGTGATCAGCCTTAGTGTAGTACTGCAAGGATAGCTAATAAACAGCAATAAAACACTAAAGACTTTATGGAAGATAAAAGAATCAACAGAAAAATCTGAATAAATTACTTGAATAAATAACATAGAAAAGAGTATAAGGTACTTCATTTACCTTGTCACTCTATTGGCATGCTTTTCATCCATTTGTCATTTGTTTTCATAGATTGTGAGCTCCTTGGAAGAGGATCTGTGTCTGTCCTCAGCGCTGCCAAAAAACATGACACAAAGTTGAAATAATATTGTGAAATAACTGTCATAGTTGTTGGAACTATCACAACTGAGAATGTTTGTGAGGTTCTGAGTGTGCTCCTTCCCCAGTGACCTCTATGAGGCAAGGAAGCATTCATCCCACACAAGGACATATAATGATGAAACCTGGAAACTGTGTCAGGGCAAAGAAACCACAGCAATCTCAAAGCCCAGGAATATCACTCAGGTGGGGTGGCATTCTTCAGACACCTTTACTTAGACAAACAACCCAGAGGAGGCCAGCAATTGTGACACAAGACCTACAACAGGACCTGTGTCTTTCTGAACTGATGGGACCAACAAGTACCCTGGGACACCCCACATGTCAGGGTTTAATACAACAGGCCTATGTTTAGCACTCCAGATCCATGTTTGAGCATTTGTGCCAAGCCTCACAGCCTCCCTTAAAGCAGTGACAGAAAACATGACCTTTTGAAAAATTAATGGTACCAGGGAGTGTGGCAGCAATCATCATTATTTTCATGTGCTTAGATGCTGGTGTAGACCAAAAAGCCAATAAAGCATGAAGGCTGGCTTCATTTCTGAAAGGAGTAGAAATCCCAAGAAATTGCAATGACATCAGGCATTTCAGGTGGAAACTAGACAGATTCATTATCATCACAGGTGACATTCAGCCCACAGATCTCTGTTCTTTGCTCTGCCATCAGCCACTGCCTCCTTTCTGTCACATGATTTTCTTGCATTACTTGCTATTATCACTATTACTTACTATTCATGGAGAATTGATGGCATACTCCAAGATGGACTGATGTGCAGGAGAGCATGTGCACTCTCTTTTTTAATAGATGGGGAGTCTATTAAGCAGACTGCCTGACAGTTTTTCTACCTATAGCTCAGAAGTCCGTAAACTTCAAAAACCCCATGGCGTTGCCTCATTGATGACACACACAGCTTGCTTTTCTTCTGCATTTCTCCTCAGCCTCAGCAGGAAAGACAGATTAGTCTCACTCCTAGTGTGATTTTAACAGTGATAAGAGTTAGTACACCAGGTAAGACTTAATATACCAGCAGGACATCTATAATGACAGAAGCAGAGCTTCCAAAACAAACTAAAATGACCAGACCTTAAGCCCAGTTGCCAGCAGCTCCTTGGATGCTCTGGGATCTGATCAATACCTGGATTAGCTGTCCATGTTTCAATTAAGCGCCAATGAAACAGTGTGAGGCTGAAGTAGCTGTCAAGAGTGCGATTTGGGTCAGGATCAGTGGCCAGTGCAGAGGCCAGAAGCTGAGTCCCCCACTTGCCAAGTGCAGGGTTAACACCCAGGTGTGTGACTCTACAGAGAGTTTCATAACTGTGTCACAAGATGGTGCTGCTGCTCAGCCAATGCACAACTTAAGCCTTTGTTGGCAGCAACAGAAACCTACTGCTGTGCCAATGTATTGATTCACGTGTGCACATGTTTATCTTTTTAGTGTTCTGTGGCAAATGAGTGTTTTAGGGCCTCTTAAGGAATCACAGCAAAGGCATAGGCAAAAGCAGGTTCAATATAAAACAGGAAGTGTGATGTAGTTGATTTACAAGGTTCCCTCTAGTACTTACTACTAATGCTCTGGTTAAAGCACACTGAAAAAGAGCAAAATAACACCTAAAACCAGTAAATTGAAATCCAAAATCAACCCAAAACTTACCTCTGTGGAGGCTGGGGATAAGCATAGGAAAGGGGGAAGGACAAACAGGAATAAGGAAGACCCTCCATTGCACCACAAGTTTCAGAGTACACCTCTTTGCTAAACTGTGCCCCAGGCTTGACCAACAGTTTAGGCCTACAGCTTTAACAGCACTTAAGAGCACTTAACTGACAGGTTAAGTTAAAAAATTTATCTAAAGATTCATATAGAATTTACTATAACTTATAGGCCTAACTTACAAATCTGAAGTACTTGAGAATCCAGGAGAGCAGCATTCCATGTACATAGCATATTCACACCCTCATGCACCCAGAACTAAAGAGTCTGTACAAGAAACTCACAGAGTACCTGTGACAAATTCTCCTCAAATTTGGTGAAGGACACACATCTGGTACCTTGGGATCTTCCCAGTGGGCAAAGGGTTGAGTCTGGAGAAGCTCCATCATCAGAGATTGTCCAAGTTTAGCAAACCTGAGAGATCTCTGGCTCATAGAGGCCCCACATAGAGGGAGGTGCAGGTCAGTCTCTGCTATCCAGAAAAGCTCAAAGGGTCTCACTTTGGACCATTGTTTATAAAGTCACAAGAGAGTGGGCTTCAATCATAATAATTTTTCATCTTTACTGAAATTTAGGCTAGTATATTCTTTGAAAGTTTGATAACAAAATTATTATTCTGCTTGGGTTGTTTTCCAGGCAAGGAAAATAAGTTTCTGAGGCTTTTCATTAAAAATCAGGAGCTCATTAGGCAGTACTAGTTCCTGGGAACAGACTGATTTTGATAAGCTCAGGAGGAGCTTAGCCCAGATGCTGCTTGTGAAGATTGAAGCCTAATGAGCATTTCTCAGATCACAGTGAGGCCCCAGGAGGAGTGTAGAGGATGCACATCACATGTACACATATGCCATTGCACATCTCTGTAGTGTAGATGAGTTAAAATTCATTACATCCAAATCTTGATCACAGAGAAGTTCTTTGAGTTCTTTAAGGCACTTTTCTCATGACAAACCACCCAGGATAACACCACTATGTATCAAATAGGTTTACTCCAGTAACAACCTACAATAATGACAATATTTTCATTTTTTTAGTTCTGATCCCCATTTCCCATATATGTTTCTTCAACTCAGCTGAGGAACTATCGCTCTTGTGCCAAGAATGACACAGGAACATGCGAGAGGCAGGATTGCAGAACAGGTGAAGAAGGCTTTATTCAAAAGGACTGCATGGTTTTTAGAGAGCAATACGATATGTTCTATTTGACTGGTTAACTAACAAAAACATCTTCCTCGCACGCTGTCCTTGAAAAGAACAGGAAAACAAAGTAGAAAAACACCACCTGCAAGTTGCTTATACCTAACAAGTTATCATATCTTTCCAACTCCCTAAAATTTCTCTCAAGCCACTGTGAGAAACGCTTGATGTTTCTCTCTCTCTGTCCTATGGCATCCACAAGGAACAGATTCTGAACTTTGTTTATTCATGGTTTTGTATTTATTAATCATATAGGCAGCACTTTACAGAATTTGGTATTCTGCTGTCAAAACCATTAGCAGAGCATCAATGCATTGTACATGGTATCATACGTTGGCTTTACAATTTGGTGTCACTCTTATGGTTTGGAGGTATGTCTAATATTCCAGGTGTTCCACATAATGTACACAAAAGAAGACTGAAATAGAGGTGTTACTTCACGAGCAGTAACAGATGATCCAGCCACCCACCTTAGATTCAGCTATGAGGAGAAACAGCCCTGCAAAGACCCATTTAACTTCCAGGCTTGTTTCTCTTCAGCTCAGAAATTAAAATTCTCCCATGAAGGCAATTTGCAGGCTCTTCCTCCTTGCCCAGATCACTCTTGATGGGCATTGGTGAACAAGCCAGCCAAAGCACAGATGCTGGGTGCCAGTTGTCAGTGTGTGGGAGAGACCTGAGAGCCTGTGGCACCTTCCAGCCTGTTTGGGTAATTCAGGGAGTTGCAGAGATGTACAATAGGAAAATGTCACATATTCAAGTCCAGACTGCCAGCTGGTGTTAAAACCTCAGGCTCCCTTTTGCTGGCCCTTTTGGGGTGACTTTTGCTTGAGGGTCGATTTATGTGCCTGATAAAACTGTGAGGCAAACCATTTTCTTCTGAGAACACTCAACAGATGAGCAGCTGAAGGGAAAGAGCTGTTTGGACATCCACCACTGGGATGTGACAAAGGATGCTATGTATGTCAGGCCCAAGAGGCCCAGGAAAAAGCTGGTGAGTTTGCTGTTCTCCTTGGCTGTGGGTGAGCCTCCTGCTGGTGTCAAGCATCTGTTCTCATCCTGAATCAATTTGGGAAGCAAGACATGAGCATGGGGTGAAGACCCCAAATGACACAAGCATTACTGTGTGTCTCACCTAAGACAAACAATGTCAAATTAGAATTCAAACCTGACACCCACTTAGAGAAGATTAATTTATTGCCAGTTTAAAATGGAGTTGGATACTGGAAAAATCACAATTCTCTTACCCTCTCCTGCTACCAAAATCATGGATGGGTTCAGCTTTGGCCATGGCAGGTCTGGCTGGAAACCAGGTGGAGCTGGCTCTGCCTGACAGAGGGGCAGCTCTTTATGTCTTCACACAGAAACCACTCCTACAGTCACACAGGCCCAATACATAAACCCGATTCAATTGTCTTTCAAGCTGTGCTGCTGGAAGCCCCAGGCTGCTGTGGAATACAGCTGCCCTTTTCCATTATATGACCAAGAGGGCAGCTACCCACTGTGCAGATCTCAAAGATGTGGTGTAAATCAGAGTCAGCAGATTTGCACTCTACTCCTTTGCTAACTGGTTAACAAAGCAGTAGCTATGAACATCGTTTTCCCAGAGAAATGTAGATTTTAATTTGAATACAGTTTCCTCACCCTGAACAATTCTCCCTCTCACATGCATTCACAGAATTCACAGAATGACTAGGTTGGAAGAGACCTTAAAGATGATTGAGTCCAACCAATTAATTAGTCAATTAATATTGTTTTAGAAAAAGCAGCAGATCCTGCTATTCCAACAGTCATGTCATATTCCAGTGTGGAAAAAGATTGTGGTTTCTTTGGAACAACACTCCTTCTCCTATTTTTTCTGAGGAACTGTGGTTTACTGGTTTCTCCTATTGACAACCTTCATTTTGTTTTCTCACTTGGAGGCTACTCATTCTTCCAAGACCAAGCACAGAAACTGCATGCCTGGCTCTACATTAAATCATGGGAATAAAATGGGAATTAAATATAAGAGATCATTAGCACAGAAGCTTTGTGTTCTGTGTCCTACTGTAATTGCTGCTCAGTGCACTTAGGCTGTTGCCAACTTCTTCTCACTGCAAAAGTAAACCTCTGAACTGTTTTCTTTGTGTTTTCTTTCAAAGAAAAGAAGGAAGTCCAGACTTCTGCTGTATCATGTGAAAGTAGGTTCTGTGCTATGGGAGCACAGTCAAACACCAGGGAATGGTCTGGGGACACTGTGTAGAAGGCATAGACCCCACACCTGAAATTCTAATTAATGCTAATATTAAATTTCTTATCAGTACTGTTCAGTATCTTTACCAGTAACATGGACACTGTGGGAGTGCACCCTCAGCAAATTTGGAGATGACACGAAACTGAGTAGTGCCATTGACACAGCTGAAGGACTGAGGGTATTATAAGACTGGTAAAACACTGGAAAAGGTTGCCCAGAGAGTCTGTAGCCGTATCTCTGGGAACATTAATTCAGTTTGCAAAGGGCCCTAAACACCTACTTGAAATTGAAGATGCCCCTGCTTATTGCAGGGCAGTTGGTCTAGATGACCTTTAAAGACTTCTTGCAATCCTGACTAGTCTGATTTTAGGATTTCCACAACTTTGGGAAGACTTAAACTGTGTAACAACCAGCTATGTTGTAACTTTATGTGCTGAACTTCGCTCCTTTTCCTGTCCCTGAGCATCGCTTAAAAGAGTCTGGCACCATCCTTAGGCACCTGCCTTTGAGATATTCATATGCATTAATGAGATTTCTTCTCACAAAGCTGTGGATGGCTCATGCTATACTTAAACTTAAACACTAATGCTGGCTTAACCTAGTGCACAAAATGAGAATACCTGTGTGTCAGACTAAGACCCAGTTGTGGAAGATATTGTTGAGCTTCTTATAAGATGAGCCGCCTGGAAGGAGATTGTAGCAAGGGGGAGGTCAGCCTCCTCTCCCATGCAACAAATGACACGGTGAGAGGAAATGGTTTAATGTGCATGGAGAGGTTTCAACTAGACATTAGGAAAAAAATTTTCACAGAAAGGGTGACCAGATATTGAAATGGGCTGCCCAGAGAGGTGGTGGAATCACTGTCCCTGGAAGTGTTTAAGGAAAGACTGGACGTGCCATAGTCTGGTTGACAGGGTCATATTGGTAATCTTGGGGGTCTTTTCCACCTAAATGGTTCTGTGATTCTGAGCTAAGGGATCATTAAAACCACAGGGTGTGGCTCCCACTCCTAAGGGGAAGGAAGATTCATAAATGCTCATGGCTGAAAGGAACAACAGAAGTCAGAGGGTCTGCAAATAATCAGAAAGTTTTATTAGTAAATTACACACTCAGCATGGAAATTGGTATTCTAGTCCCTGACCTACTATATAAGCACGTGGCAACGGGTTTTAAAGAAGTAGTGTGAAAGGGAAGACTAAAAGAAGAGGTGAATTAAAGACGAGAAGAGAGAAAGAGAAAAAGAGATCACCACTCCTGGATCCAGCATTGATCCAGCTGAAGGGATGTCAGTCCTAGTGTCAGAATCAATCCAGCTGTATCCATCCAGCCAACGTTATATCCTGTGGGCACCGCTTGGGTTTGGGGGATACTTTCTACGGCCCGAGTTCCCCATCTGAAGTGTTTCTCACTTCCTATGCAATCAGTTATCATGGGCAGTCTGTTCTTTCAGACCATTTATGGAAATGCGTCGGAGGGCTTTGGGGATCTTGGGTGGTCTGTGTTCCTCTCCATAGTCCATGCCCTCCTTGGCCTCATCCCTGCGCTTGCCGTGTCTGTGTTGTGCTCATCTCCAAGGTCGATAAGAAGGATGTTTTTCCCCGGAAACTGCTGTCTCAGATCCGCATGGCCACCTTAAGTTCTCCGGCTGTTATAAATAAGAAGCTTGACTAGGCCAATATTCAAGCAACAATCAATTTATTAATTAATATGGTAAAGTATGAGCGCTGGGTACAGTGGAGGAAGTTTTCCCTCCAACTGCACACCGATGGTTGAGGCTTACAGGTATTTATAGGGGTACACACAGCTTTCTCAACAGTTTAGATTCCCAGCAGTTTCTATTCCCAATTTTTACGTCACAATTCTATACACTATTGTGAGTTAGTTTTTCTCAGGATGTGCCCCAGGAAAGAGTATCCCCAGATGGTGGGGTTCGATTTCCCAAAGAAGTAAGAAGTCTTTCAGCTGGTGTGTTCTAGACTCCAGATGTGGCTCCACCTTTTACTTGCAAGGACTATAAATCTCATGACGGTGATGTCCAGCTTCCCTTGAAGCTTATCAATCCTTGAGTTGATGTTCAACTTCCTTTCTCAAGCTGCTTTTTACTGTTTTGTTAAGGTGTTGAGATAAGCATATTTCCTTTACATACATTCTAAACCTATATTTTTAAAGCTTCTTATTACAAGCAATATTCTAAAAAAAGCTTATTATTGCAAAGCTACGTGCAGTTATTATGCTTAGCTACGTGCAGAAAGTTCCTGTCCAGCAGCAACATAGTTAAAACTTTAATTCAGATGCTATTTGCAAACAAAGGATAATTTCCAAGGCCTTTTTCTATGTTTTACTCCCGCAGTTATTTTTTTAGAATTCATCTTTTAATTGTCCCATGATCAGTTTCCACACAAATCGCAACCACAAGTACACACACTATCTGTATGTACCTGACACGAAACACAACTTTGTATCTCACACGGCCACCTCTCGTTCTTTCTCACGGATTCCCCACGGGGGGCGGCCCGCCGGGACAAGGCTGGGAGCGGAGCCGGCACTCGGATTGTCCACACAGCCGGGCGGGCCGGAGCGCCCTCCGCACCGCCAGGGAGCGCCCTCCGCACCGCCAGGGAGAGCCCTCGCGCCCCGTCCCCGCGCCGGACGCCCCGCCCCGGGCCGGGAAAGGGAAGCGCCACCATTGGCCCAGCGCCCAGCCCCGCCCCCTCAGCCGTCACGCGCGCGGCCTCACCGTGGCCGGAAGTGCCAGGGCTGGGCGGCGGGTCTGGGTCCGCTGCCGCCGGTGCGCCCGAGCGCGGCGCCTCCCGCCCCTCTCCCGCTCCCCTCGGCCCCGCCAGGTTCCCTCAGCGACCCCCGCCATGCACCCGCGGCGCCCCGAAGGCTTCGACGGCCTCGGCTACCGCGGGATCGGTCGCGATGAACTGGGTCCCGGCTCCAGGCCCTTCAGCAGCGGCTCGGAGCTGGGCTCCTGGGTGACCAGCCCGCCCGACATTCCTGGCAGCCGCAACCTGCACTGGGGCGAGAAGACGCCGCCGTATGGGGCCGGGACCCCTCTGAGCGGCGCCGGCTCCAACGAGGAGGCCAACCTCGGGACGGGCGGCCCCGGCGCCGGTAAGGGAGGGCCCGGCCTGGGCTAGCCCGGGGACGGCCGCCGCCTCTCGCCGCTCCCCGGTCCCGCTGACCCCCGGCTTGCATCTCCCGCGAGCAGTGACCCGCCGGGCCGGGCAAGGGCGGGCGGGCGGCGGCCCTGGGCTGTGCCGCGGCCAGGCCGAGCGCCGCCCGGCCCTCCTTTTCAGTGGCGGTGCTGAAGCGCCGGGGAAAAAAGTCCTTTAGAAGAACACGGTCTGCTCCGTCCCTGCCTGTTGCGCTCCAGCACTATGCAGCTCCATGCAAAATGATTTGAGAGTGCCAGAATGCGTCCGCAGCTTTTCGCTAAGCAGTGTGCGGGCAGCTTGCTCCTCATTGCCCGTGTAAACAATGTCCTGCAGAAACACGCCGCCCTCTTTAAAGGCAGGAAGTGCTTTTAGGCTCTTAGAGTGCTGCGTTATTGTGGTGGTGTTATAGACTGCTTGGCTTCTCGGGTTTAAAACATGGGATGCTGACGTGAACCTCCCCCGTCCACGCATGATAGTGAGGGAACTGTGAGACTGGTAGGATTTAAGGAAGCAATTGAGTACAAGGCTTTTTCAGTAATTGCTGGGAAACTGAGTATAAGCCTCCATAAATAAATAAAGTCATTTTAGATCTTCATAAAATTGAGGTGAATTAAGGAGAACTTGCAGTATCTAGGGTGCTGTATGTTGTTTTCTTTAAATAAAAGGAGCAGGTTATAGACACTTGAGTATCAAGAGGTTTATGAAATAGTAATTTTCCTGAAATCAAATTATTTTAGTAGGCAGGTCTTTCTTTTCTGACCTGTTGTGCAGTGTTTTTATTCAGGTCTTATAGAGTACAGCCTTTAGCTAGGCTCCATCCATGCATGCACTGGTTGAAGCACTGTTTAAGTATCCTTGCATAGCTGGACACTACATTTTTTCCCGCTATCTACATGTGGAAGGTGTGTTCGTTCTGCACTTTGGAGCACTGATAAGGAGTTGCTGTAATCACTGAATCCAGCAGCTGCAAATGGTATCTTACCATTTTTAGTAGGGCTGCCACATATGTGTGGAGCTCCACTGAAGTTACTGACTTTATCCATGTCTTCAGACTGCTTGTACTCTGAAAACTGTTGGGCTGAGCATTATCTTTAAAATGCCTTTACTGTTCTGATGCTCATCTTAAAATCCATTCTGATAATTCCCAGTCTGTAAGTGTCTGTCTGGTTGCAGGCAACAGAGAATTGAATTAATTACTTCTGTAATTCTCCAGTAACTAGATTTTTGCAAAGGAGTGGAGATAAACAACTGGCTTGAAATTTATTTTTTTTAATATCCATGGCTTTTTGTAATGTCGCCCAAAATTTTGCCTTCTTACTGTTTCAACATTATTTTTCCACCTCAGTTATCTAAATTTATGTTTCAGAATTACTGTAAACTCATGCATACTAAGTAGTTGGTTTGAGTTGTTTTTTTTTAAGATATTAAAATGCTCTCTGTTTTACTGTTCATTTTCTCTGTTCTTTTTTTTCCCCTGTAAGAAAAACAGAATTGTATATATAAGAATATGTACAAACTCAAATGCAATCCAAAGTGCAAATATTCCTGGGGGAATAATTTTTTTATATCCTTTGTTGCTCAACTGCCATAAATATTGTGGTTTAGTGCTTGTAATTTTCTAATGCAAGTACAAGATAAAATTAGTTTTTCAGATCCTGTGCGTCACATTTTCTCTATTTTGTGATTATCACTGCTGTTTAATCTAGTTTTGTTTTGGTTTTTTTCTTCTTTTTCAGAGCAGTTGAACAGATTTGCTGGCTTTGGTATTGGCCTTGCAAGGTAAGAGTTGTGATCAGTGACAAAGGGGTAGTAGAACTCATATGTGTCTCATAAATCCTACATACACTTCTTCATTGTGTTTTTATTCCAGTAAGCCATTGAAACGTATTTAGAAACCTACTACCCCTATTTAGGTTTCTGTTTTCTTTTAACTGTTGACAAAAAATACTTACATGAATGGAAGAAACAGTTTTTCATATGGAATGCCCGTGATGTCTGTACCTTGTGCAAGTAATCTGAAAGTAACGCCAGAAAATTTCTTCAACATTTGCAAATTTTATTAATATTTCTAGGCAATACAAATATTTTCTAAGAAAGTGAAAATGTCTTCATGTGTATGACCAAAGTACCCTCGTACCATAATGTTCATCTAACCAGGTGGTCTGAAGGCCATTTTATTCTTTTTTATAGTGACCCTAATTATTGATAGTATTTTTGACAAAGTGCTGAATTTTAAGATGCTGATGTCCAGGGAAAGTTTCACCTCTTTTGGTAGTGGCAAAATACAAACTAGCTCAATAGTTACAAAACTGCAGTATTTTTCTATGCCACTTGTTTATTGGAAGTTAAGAAATCTACCACAGATGATTCTGTAGCTTTTGTTTGTAAAAATCCTGGATGTTCTACTTTTCTAATCCATGTTCCAGGTTTGAACAATGTACAGGTAAGTATTCTGATCACTCATGCACTTTGAGATGAAATTAATATTTTCTCTGAATGGCTGCAACCAGGAATTCTGCTTTGGAGGTGAGAACTTTCCTGTGAAGTTTTGATTGAAATATGACTTCTGGCAGTGGTAGGAGAATTGTTTTGGGTCAGTACTGTTTTTGGTGAAAAGGTGTCATCTGCTAGTACCTTCTCTGGCCCTCCTGAGGAGAGTCCTGATTAATAATACAGTATGCAGAATTAGCACAAAACTGGGAACTAATCCTCTCATAATTGTGGTTGTGGTTTGTTTTGTACCATGATATGTTGGGGAGGATGACATTAAGAAATTGGGTATGTTTTTTTGCTTATAAAAATATGTGCATACTACATATATATATGGGGCTTTTTTGTAGTGAATGTATATGTCAGATTTCATGTAACTTGTTCCTTGGGAGGCTGTTGGGTAGCCATCAAAAACATGCCTTGTTAATTCACTAAAAAATATATTGCTTTTCCAAATACTGATCTGCTGTTGTTAGAGACAATTAACAAGCCTTTGCTAAGGAATTTTTGGTAACTTCTCATGCATTAAATGCAATTTTACTTTAAAGTCTATTTACAGAAAATGTGTTGGCACATCCTTGCATTGTTCTACGTCGTCAATGTCAGGTATGACTTTTATATTACCTATTGCAGCAAAACTCCTGTGTACTGTCATATCTCTGTATGAAAGTATGTATTATAGGAAGCTTTGTAGTTTTTAGGGGGCCTCTGCTACATTAACAAGTTTTTATTTGTAGAATATCTGTTTTCTATTCTGCAGTTTAGCTTATTTTGAAAAATTTTGCTCATTTTTGTTTGGGCAGTGGAAAGCAAATTACAGCGAGTGTTTTGGGGTCTGCAGAGCAACTTCCAGATCCCTATTTACAAGCAGAATGCTTTGTTGAATAGGTTCTGATTTGTGTATAGTTTATTGTTTAAACTTTCAGCATATGAATACTTAAAAGGCCTGCCCATTTCCCTAAATTTCAGTGAGAACTTGCTCATATTTTTAGCTGATCTTTACAGAGATAAAAATTCTTGTATTTGAAACACCTTTATCCTTCAGAGTTGTATCATCTGCAAGTGTGTTTCTAAGACTGCCATTATTTATATTTTAACAGGTTAACTATCATGCACGGAATTATCATCTCACACCGTTTACAATTGTCAATATCATGTACTGCATCAATAAGACACAGGTTAGTATTTGGTGTCAGGCTGTATGTGAGCACTGAGAGTTCCTACAGCATGCATGTATATTGAAATCTCTAAGTGTTTATGTAGGTGGTGCTGGAAAGTATGGTTGTTCTCAGGCTTTGTTATTTTTATGGTTACAGAAATGTGTCAAGAAGATCAAGTAAACCATTATTTTTTTCAGAAGTACAGTGCTTAGTGGGGAATGATTTATGGATATTAGAAAACAAACAGTCCCTGAATTTTTTTTTTTATTAGGTTTCTAAAAGATCATTAATCATTATGTGGATAAAGTTATTGTTGAAGTGACTCCTTCCAAAGGTAGTACTGAATATATTTCCAATTCTGCAGGGGAATGGCAATCCTAAAACTCAGATCTAAAGGCAGGAAGAAATGCTTAATTTTGGATATCTTATGGGTGTACTTTTGACATCTCAAGCTCATTTTGTCCATAAAAAATGGTGTTAAGTTTATAATACAGAGAGACATGCCTCCAAAATTATTGTCAGGTCTTTGAAATTACTGAAAAACAAAAACTTCTTCATATATTAAAAAATGAGTTGTTACCCAAGTTTAATGACAAAGTTGGACAGTAGAATTGTGGCCCTGTCTGGTCTGTATTTACTGAAATTTTTTACTAATAAGTTGAAAATATTTTTGAGTTTTATGTTGGATATTTGAACACACAGGGTCCAAGAGCTCTCTGGAAAGGAATGGGCAGCACTTTCATTGTTCAGGGCATAACCCTGGGAACAGAAGGCATCATCAGTGAATTTACACCTTTGCCAAGGTATTGCATGTTTTTTTTTACCATTTCTAACAAATCAATAAGTTGTTGACTTATTTTCAAAGTGTTAGTAAAGCTGTTTGAAAAATACTGCTTCATGAGAATAACCAGACATAAATAGGAGTTTCCAAACAGTGTGGTTGTCTTGGAAAAGAAGACCTTATAATCCATAAATAACTTGATTTGTTTGTGTCTGCTTACTTCTCTGGCTTAGACATGCTGCAGCTAATTGATCTTTGGTATTCAACTCTGTAATAAAACCCCAAAATTTTCTTCTTTTGTTTGGGTGTTTATTGTGTGGTAATAGCAAATACCATACCTAAGGTAAAAATTCCTGGTCTTATTAATCTAATTAATTAATCTTATTAATCTAAATACAGAAAACTTGCACAGCTAATGAGCTATCACTGACATTTTGCTGAATATTTGCACTGTCCTTGCAGTGGAGGAGGGAGAGCAGAATGGCCTGCATTAGTGAATGAGAAGACATGGTAAATGGGCGTCCGTGTAACTGGCAGCTTTGTCTCCTGCCTTCCTTGACCAACAGCTATATGTACCTTTTTCAGTATTCTCGTAAAAAAAGACGTTAACACTAAAAATCAGTGACCTCATGTAAAGAGATAGTCATCATTCTGCATCACTGTGTCAACCTTCTGCTGCAGAGGTTTAGTAATTTTTTACTAAAAATAATCAGGGACATGGAAATTACCCTGGGTTTGAAAAGAAGAAATATGGTTAGGATGAATCAAATGCTGTTATGATTCATGTCTCCATAAAAATAAAAATAGGCACTTGCAAGTTCAAAAGCATTAGCAAAAGTGTTTCATATTTAAATTGTACAGAGTATGTATATGGGTTTTGGTCAGCTCTGTTTCATAGGTAATTGAAATTTTCAGGCCTGTGCTTTCCTCCAAGTGTGTTTTAAATACAGCTCTAGGGTATGCTTAAGTTCATGAGATGTGATATAGTGTTTATATCTTCATAGTTCTGAATTCTCACAAATGTGAGCTTTCTGCTTGTGGACCAGTTCAGTAGTTTGGAAAGTAAGCTGGTGCTGCTGCCAAAAGAATCAAACCTTTCTGCTGGAACCAGCTCATTCCTTTTCTGTGCTACTCCCATCTTTGTGGAACCACAATGTGTGAATAGTCAGGAAATTAACTGGACTGTGAAAGTGATCTGGCTAAAATAGTTTTCTCCTACATGAACCACCCCACAACAGTTTTCTACTGAATACTGTCTCTTTCTTCTTAATGGTGGCTTGCATGTTTGGGTGGTCACAGAAATGAGAAGGTTATTGCTTGTAGCAGCAGTGTCAGCAAATCTCATTTAAAAGGTTATTTAAATGCATTATCAGGGTCCAAAGAACACGGAGATGTGAAGTGCCAATTCTAATTCTATGTTATAGTTACATGAAAGAATAGTCCTGTTTTAGGAGAGGAGCCCAGAAATGGGTGTGTACATTTTGTACTACCAAACTTGCTATGTAATTGTTCTTGCACTGCAGGGACAGTTATGCCATGTGGATTGACAGATTAGGCTTTCACGCATTAGTTTGGCTGTTTTAATTTTCCACATCATTTAAGTATTATGGGTAACTGGATATGAGCCAAGTGTCTGAAATATATAATGGTAAAAATGATCTTCTGTTCCTGTTGAGTGATTGACCTATGTATTTAAAATGTGATAGCTAGTAACAACACACAGTTCTTCAGAAAGAGTTAAATCTTGCCTTTCTTGGATTAGGGTTAACTACAAGCAGTGTCTGATTGTGATTCCTGGACAACACTTGAAGCTGAAAACGTTATAGCTTATTATTAAAAATGTTGTTATTAAAGTCTAGTGTGCCCAGCACTTCAGACAAGTATCTATACCTCATAACTAGAGTATTGATGATATGCACTGTCAGTATATGTGGCATTTGAATGGTATTACATTCAAATGTGTGTTTACATTTTCTGTCAAGTGGACTGTAAACATTTGCTGTTTGTATTTTGAAGTGTGTAACTAGAAATACTACTTCAAGGAAATATTTTTGATGTCACCTTTGTGTTAAACACATGGGTTTTCTTATTTTTTGTCAGAATATGCTAAGGACTGGTCATAGGACAAAAAACTTCAGTTATGTCTATACGGAATTACTGTGCAACTTCTAGCCTGACCTCTTGTACTTTTAATCAAGTTCTTATCGAACCGGAATGATTTCTATTTTCTGGAAAGAAATAACAACAGGGTAGACATAACCTAAAGAACAGAAGAGCGCAACCAAACCAAAATGAAATAAAAATGATTTCTTGATGAAGGAAAAGTAGGAAGATTTTAAAGTACTCCATTGTTCCCTGAAAATTGCTTCAAGCACTTATACATAAGGCTGCTAAATAAATGCAGAACTGATTAAAGTCAATTGCTGTGAGAGCTGCAAACATCTTAGCAATTAATAAGTGAAACCTTTTTTTGATAGAATATCTGACAGGCCCAAAAAACTACTTGAACTTAAGCATGATTTACTAAATGTTTTGCTGTGTCTTTCCAATATGGGAAATACTTCAACATGAATAGTAGAACACCAGTATGAAGACTGACGACAGGTTGTTGACACTCATGGAAGAATTGCTTGAGAATTACGTGTGGATGTTTATTCATTTTGTGGTAAATACTTCTCTTTTTAGAGAGCTTTCACATAAATGGAATCTCAAGCAGATAGGTGGACACCTTTTACTCAAGGGGTAAGTATAGCATGTGTCTTATATCTTACTATCTAAACATAATAAAACTACCAAATGGACATAAGTTTAGTCTGCTGCTGCATTTTCTTGACAAGATGCTAACAGTACTTTTCAAATGCTGATTTTTTGAACAGTCTTGATTACATACACCACTTTCACAGGTTTTCTCATACTAGATCCCTGTGTCTATGGAACTCAACTAAATTAAAAGATTAGACTATTTTAGACCTTAATCAGTCTGGTCACATGGAAATAGAATTTCACTAAACTTTTGACTGAAGCTTATCTCAACATGTTGACATACAATTTTAGTAATTGAGTTATACTTTGTTAATTTTCTCTCAGGGATAATTTGATAGCTTTATCAACTTACAGGTGCTTGTTTGGCTGAAATTCTAGTATGTCATTATGTTAATTCTTACATTGTTAATTTCTACAGGTTAACACATGTGATAGCAATGCCTTTTTATTCTGCAAGCCTGATTGAAACTGTACAGGTAACTTAAATATATTTGGAACATTTAAAAAGATACTGTTACTCTTTATAGATTAGATTATGTGGAGAGATGAATCTTTGAATTCAGGTATATGTTGCAGTAGTTGCATTTGTTTTGCTTGAGGTTGTGTGACTTAGCTGAAGGGTGTTACCTATGTAGGGTATATCAATGTACTATCTTAACTCTAAATCTAGAATTAGAAAGGACATTTAATGTAGATAGTTGGAATATATTGCATATGAAATAGGGACATGCTATATCTGTGTGTTCAAGCAGATAAAACATAAAGTAGTTTTTCTCATGTAAGATTTTTAAACTTTGCCATCCTAGGCATGTTGTTACAATGACATCTGTCCCCTACAAAAACTGTAGTTTTTTCCAATAGTTCAGTGGGGATTTTTAATGAAATACTCAACTCTACCTCCTCAGGACTGTTTTCATTCAATCAGCTTTTTACGTTTAATCTTCATCTAATTCTTCCTTAGCCACAAAAATTAAAATCTGGACCTGTCACTTAGAATACGTCTTAGCTTGTTTTGTAACTGTGCAGAGTAGCCCACAGCACTGCGTTGCAGACTGCCTGTCTAGGTGTTACATCTCTTTCTGGAGAAAGACAAGGGTTAGCTGTGCAGAAATGGTTCAGGATAATTCTCCCATCCCTCTCTGTGTAATAACTTGCTTTTACGTGGTGTGACAGAGTCTCTGTGCAGCTAATGGAACTCTTTCTATAGAGTGAACTCTCATATGGAGGGTGCAGGATAGTCACTCTTGTGTCACTGAGTCATTATTAAAATAATAATTTTCATTCATAGCATGGGCAAGTTGCATGTACTGTCAAGACTAGTTTGCTAGTGTATGTGTCCAGAATGGTGCTTTTTCTGGGGAGAAGGCTGACTTCTGCAGTTTCTTAGTTTCAGCATGTACTTTAGAGGCATGGACAGGGGCAGGATTCTGGTGTGGGCAGACGATCCAAGCTGAAATGAGCCAGAAGATATTAGGAGAGCTGTTCTGTCTGAACTGGCTGCATTGTGGATTAACAGGACAGATGAGATTAAGCATCTGTGCAGGGAGAGTTATAGACAGACTCCCAACAACAAACTCACTTCCTCTGAAGATACTCTGTATTTTAGAAACCTTCTTTCCTCATGGGATCTCTGGTTTGGGGAATATTCAGGAGACTTAGCTGGTGTCATAATGGGAACCTGGCTGGAACTCAAATTCTTTATTGCTGGGGAATGGCTCTACCCTGAGCATGCCATAATTTTGGAACTAGAAACAATCATGGAACACTGTCAGTGTTTCTGGAGTTCACTGCAGGCTGCAGAATGGAATGTTATATCTTACTGCTTATATTTTTGTCTGAAAGGATGTTACATTACCTGTGTTGTTGGGCACAGGTAAATTTTTTACCAATAAAAGAGAACATGATTTAGAGCCTGTCTTCTGTTTGCAAGTATAAAGTTCCTTTGCTAGAAAGCAATTTAATAGGAAAACAATAAAAAAAATCTCTCTTGGCCTTTTAGGTAGGTGATCTTCTCTGTAATGGATTGGTTATGAAAATTCCACTGAGATCTGAGAATTTTAAGATTAGTAGCTTCAGCTGTGTGCAAGTATTTTAGTGGAAAAGCATGTGTCTGTCTGTGTATGTGTATATATGCTGTACAAAATGTGTTCTTGAGTTCCTGGAAACATTATCATTATTTTATTAGAAACACAGCAGAAGTAATGATAGTGTTTGTGAAGATTTTTATGTTGTATCAGTCGGTGCAGGGGAGCAACTTGGCTTGCCAGGTTTGCATTACATTCCTGTGCTGCAAGAAGACAATGACCAATGACAAACCAGAAAAGTTGAAGACTGTTGAATTTCCTACTAGCAGGTTTATATTGACTTTTACTGTCTTAATTCTGATAAACCATTCTGTTTAACAGTATCTGTTTGACACTTATCCAAGTAAATACATTTCATCAAAATAGCTGTAAATGGTGGAAATTTGTAGCTGTTACATTTGTTCTTGTGTCATTAGCATCTCAAACCTCTTGGTGGCGTGTTAGGCCAAAGCAGGAGTGGTTTTGAAGTGCGGTGACTGTAGTGATGAGGGACAGAAAAAGAGTCAGTAGGGGTTGTGCTGCTTAACTTGTACTTAAAGTCTGCAACAGCATTATGTTCTCAGGCATTTAAACTAGTTTATTGCCCACATAGAAAACACCATCAAGGCTCTGCAGGCTGTTTAATATTTCCTCAAAATACTGAGGAATATTCTGGTGGTTTATTCTGATGTGAGGTCAGGACATGGACCACATGGACTCAGAGACTTGGACATTTAGAAGAACACCAAAGTCTTGAATTTTGGGTGTAAGCCACATGATAAAACACTGGAGTATAACTATTAGTAGGGGAAATAAAGTTTTTAACTTAATCCTACCCTCACAGGTGGATTGTAACACAGTAAATAATTATTACAGGATTTTTATTTTCAGCACATGAGTAGAATAATTATCTCTTCACTAAGAGACAGCATGGGTAAAGAATACTACTTTAAATGCATATAATGCCATGAAAACATTCAAAACTGAACCTATTAAATTCGTGTAAAAAATGACCTTTCAACAGTCGTTACATAAGTCTTTGCTATGTAGATTCAAGTTCAAAGGTTATAGTCAATAGTCTTTAAAGTAAAGGAATTTTGGGTTAAATAAGTACTTCCTGGCATTTTGCTCCAGATGTAGACATTAGAAGTTCGTGACTGTTTTGCATTCTGATACTTTCAGCAGTAGGCTGAAAGTTGCATTTCTTTGGTATAAACACAGTACTGCAGTACACACTAAAAGACTCACCTCTTTAAGATGGGTTCATTCTTTAAAAACAGGCTTAATTGAATGCTGTGAAGAGTGTTATAACAAGGGACTTTCATTCGTACAGCTGTGTAGACATAATAGCATGCAAGTGTTTAACTCTTTTAAAAAGTTCAGCAGTGATATGTCTGAGTGGATGTCAGGATGTTTTTGAAGTGCTCAGCATGAGTTGTAACTCCTTGTTTGTGCTTGTAGAGTGAAATAATTCGAGACAATCCTGGCATTCTGGACTGTGTGAAAGAAGGAATTGGCAGAGTCGTAGGCTTGGGAGTACCCCATAGCAAGCGTCTCCTTCCTCTGATGGTCCTGACTTTTCCCACTGCTCTACATGGAGTTCTTCACTACATCATCAGTTCCATCGTACAGAAGCTTGTCTTGTTTGTTTTGAAAAGGGATAATTCCCACAACCTTCCAACTGAGAGCTCCACTTCTGTGCAGAGCATGCTGGATGCGTATTTTCCAGAACTTATTGCTAGCTTTGCTGCTAGCCTTTGTGCTGATGTCATGCTTTACCCGCTGGAAACAGTTTTGCACCGCCTTCATATTCAAGGGACACGCACAATAATTGACAATACAGACCTTGGCTATGAAGTGCTTCCAATCAATACTCAGTATGAGGGAGTAAAAGACTGCATAAATACTATAAAACGAGAGGAAGGAATGCAAGGTTTTTATAAAGGATTTGGAGCTGTTATAGTACAGTATACCTTGCATGTGGCAGTTTTACAGCTTACCAAAATTATTTACTCAACACTGCTTCAAAATGTTTCTTAATCTGTCTAGGTCTCAATTTAGCACATTGACATGTGCTAAATGATTGACATGATTGACTTGCTAACCTAGTTATTCTTCAAATGGCTTAGAGAATGAACTTTGGGGAATCCACTCTGTGGATTCTCCTTACACTGTAGAACTACTTGTTTTAAAAATGGGGATATAGTTTCCGAAGTGTAATTAAAAAAGGACTGTTTGAAAATTACAGACACAAATTGAATATGTCATATGCAGTCATACAAAGGGGATCAGATTTCAAATGTGATTGCATTGAGGATTTACTTTTCCTCTTACCAGTTCACTGACATAAGGAATGCATATGAATTGTTAGTATCTGCTTTATAAGCATCACATCTGATACTTAAGATGGACTGTTAAGCAGTTGAAAAGAATTTATTTTCTTAAGTTATAAGAACTTAGAGTTAGGGGACTGATGGCTTTACTGGTCTTTTAAAAATGTTTCCAACTTCACTGTTAATAGAACTGCAAGTAAAATAGAAACTGTGAAAGTGACTTAAGTAGACTTAAATGTTATCATTTATAGGTATATAGAATACTTATTTTGCTGCAGTGTGGCAGAAGATGACAAATGGGAATCTCTTGCTTTGTATAAAAACAATGAAAAATGGGTGTGAGTCAAAACTGCACAGAATGCAAATTTGGCTGTCTTGCAGTTTGTTTGCAAGGCTTACAATAACTGTGTGAATAAAGCAAAATAGAAATTGATGTGTGCATGTGTAAGTGCCATTTTTAGTTGACTTTCCACTGACAACTTCAGGGTTTAGTTTTACTGTAATGCTCCATATGAGAGTGTAATAATCATACGAATCTGTGTAGTAGTAGTGGTGTTCAAAGTGTACAGAAAGCCTAAGAAAACAATTGGCTGTTCCTAGAGTTTTTATTTTGTTAGATTGGAGGAGTGTGTATAAAATTGTCTCCTTAACTATTTAGCACTGATGTCTGTAATTTAAAATCTCTGCTAGTTTAAATATTTTGTGGAGCAGAGCTAAGTCTGTTTATGTGCAAAGGAACCATTGAAATAAATCATTTTTGCTCTCTCCCCCTTCAGACTCAGCCTGAAAATGATTTTTAATCATTTTAAATAACCTAATCCTTGGTTTCTTCAGTAAATATGGGGGCTGGGAGATGGTTTTTGCAAATAAAACAAGCATGTGGAAAGTCACTTTTAAATTGTGAGAGGCCGCTGCTTTTTTCACATTCATGTGGCAAGTCTGTTTTTGTGAATGCTGTAAACTGATCTGCATTTTAATCATTAATCATTGTGTAGTTACCACTTATGGAAAGTAGTCATGGTAAAATAATGCAGAGATGTTGCTCTTTGTAAATTCTGACTTCATATCAGGTCTACTTTATTATTAATCTAACTTTCATGTATTTTAAATGCCTAAGTGTTGAAATGGAGAGTATGGTGAACTTGGAAACTGGATTCTTTTGAAATACTGTTGATTGCAATTCTAGTGTATAGTGTATGAAATAAAATGAGAATTCACTGTAAGTATTATAAAATAATTCACCAAAGAGGCATGTAAAGGAATCCTGTTTTGTGTGTTCTGTTTTACTGTATAGATTTCAGAGTGGCATTTTCTAGTTCCTCAACTTTCATAAGTGTAAGAACATGATTAATTCAACTACATGCAAGAGCTTAGGTAAAATACTCAGTTCCTGGGTTGGTTTCTTGAAAAATTTCTATGAGTATTAAGATGACTATGCTGGAGAATCATCAAGACTGGAAAGGACCTCATCATGTCGTGCAGTTCAAATTCCTGCTCTAAGCAAGGCCAACATTTACTTGTACATGCCCTTGTCCACTCAAGTTTTCAATACATGAAACTGGCCTTTTCAAGTGTGTTAAATTCAGCTGTAGCAAACAATTTTATCACAATTGCCTTGAAGCAATACCTGAGTGCATCTTGCAGAGGTATCTGTAAAATTGGCCAGTCCTGTTTTTCTAGGCATAAAATTCTAGGGCTTTTTCCCTTGTGAAATGGAGGACTTGCCTTTATATATCCTTCAAGAGGCAAGATGAGTTCTCAAGAATGACACTAGAGACTGCTATAATATTTTATTGTGTCAAAGACTTGGTTTCATTGGTGACAGTTTTACAGTTGTAGTCTAGGTTCTTAGGTCTGTAAGCAGGGTGAGAAAAAATGCTGTCAGTGTAGAGCAGCTGTTCTGTTGTGGAAAAAACCTTTTGCTTAGGGCTATACTTTTTTGGTCCTCTTTCCAGTTGGAAAGAACATGTTTAGATTTTTCATGTATAGTTTTTTATCTTCCAAAACACTTAATACATTTTGTCTAGAGTTGCTACAGTTTTGCCCATGCAAAAATGTAAATGGGTATGGGCTAAAAAAAGTAATTTTGACCTTTGAAATCATGAGTGTTTCTGGTTTTCATTTGGATTTTAAATCTGAAGTACTCAATTTTTAGCTCACACAAATGATCAGTAGGTGGTTTCAGCAAGAGATACCACTGAAAACTACAAAATACTGAATTGTCTGTAGAAAGTAGGTTGTGGTGAAATACGAAGAATTCTTATGCAAAAGAATAAGAATTCTTATGAAGAATTCTTATGAAGAATTCTTGTGCCTGATGCAAACAATTTTTTGTACCTTGTTTTTCTTACTACATTTTTTAATATTTTTAAAGAAGAGAGCTGATTTCAAGAAGGTCAGTGTTCCTGAAGAAAGCCAGACAGTGATGTTTTCCCCCAGTGAAGCATTATGTGGCTTATCCATGTCTCTTACAAGGAAAGCCTTCATGTGCTGTAACTGACCATGAGGTCTCCTGATAGCAGGCAAATATCTATCTGCCTGTGTTCTTTCATGGACAGCATACAGATGACACTTGGCTTTTACTATGTTACAATGGACCTTTTAGATCCATTGTTGGTGCCAATACTGAATTCTCCAGTATTGTGGAGTGTTCATTCCTTTTAGCATATCTGCTCTGAGGCACACATGATTTGATCTGCCTCTGGGCACTGTAATAATCTGAAATGTCCAGTTTTACAGATCTATGCAGAATTTGTAAGACTCAAAATTACATGTTTTTCTTAGCTCCTCTGAGTTTAGCAGCAAGTTCAAAGTAAGTATATGGAAGGTATTCGTCTCACATGGTCATTCAGCTGGATATATGCCTGCAGCTACAAACACAGAGTAGAATCATAGAATATCCTGAATTGAAAGGGACCCACAAGGATCATCAAAGTTCAGTTCATGACACCCCAAGAATCCCACTAAGTGCCTGAGAGCATTCTCCAAACACTTCTTGAACCTAGGTGCTGAGACATATTTCCCTGGGAACCTTTTCCAGTGCCCAAACACCCTTGGAGGCAAGAACCTTTTCCTAATAATCTGAAACTCCCCCAACAAAACTTCAGGCCATTCCCTTGTTTTCTGTCACTGGTAACCACACAGAAGCTCCTGGGTGATAGGTTCATGGTACCAAGGCAACACAGATAGTAAAAGAGCTGAGCAGAAAAGATACCCTCCTTGATTTGTTGCACATTTACAGAGGGGGTTTTGTGACTGAATGGGTGTTGGTGGCCATCTTGGCCATAGTGACCATTAAGTGATTGAGTTTAAAATCTCTCAACAGGAAGAAAAGAGCCTTAACCATGAACATGAGGAGAGCAGACTTCAGGAACTAGTAATGAGGTCTCTGAGAAAACATTTCAAAAGGTGCTGGAGTTCATCAGTGCTGGTCATTTTTTGAGCACAACCTCCTAAATGTACAGGAGATTCCAGAATGCTGGAAGTCAAGCAAGTGAGGCAGAAGGCTGGCTTGGCTGAGCAGGGATTTTTTTGGAGCTAAAGTAAGAAAAATAACATGTATGGCCAGTGGAAGCAAGGTCAGGTACCATGGGAGAAAAATAGAGATGCTGCTGTGAGGGAGAAAATTAATGTAGCCAAAACTTGGCTGGAGTTGACACTGGCCAGAACTGTAGGGGGCAATGAAAAGAGCTTACTTAAGTCATTAATGGTGAAAGGCAGTGCTGAGGTAACATTGCCCATCACAGACTAAGGGTGGTCACCTCCTGAACAGAGACAGAGACAAGGCAGAGGGGTTTAATGCCGTCCTTGCCTCTGTCTCCAACACTGCTGATGGGCTGAGGGGGTCCGAGTGCCCTGAGCTGGAGGACCATGACTGTGAGTGACAAACTCCCAGCTGACCCTGAGCCTGTGCAGGTTCCGTTGCTCTAGCTGGATCCCTGCAAATCTGTGTCTGAGAATACTCAAAGAGCTTCTGATGTCATCATGAACCTCTCTCAATGATTTTTGAACATTCCTGGGAATCTGTAGAAGTCTGAGTTGACTGGAAGCTGGTGAACATTGTCCCAGTTTTCAAGAAGGGCAAGAAGGATGACCCAGTAAACTGCAGGCATGTCAACCTCCCTTCAGCACCTAGCGAAAATGTGGGGAAATTTATTTTGCGAGTTACTGAAAACCACCTGAAGAACCTAATCAATGTAAATATGTAAATGAGGACTGTCCCTCCATTAATACACAACTTATTGCTGAGCTCTAAGATTTTTGTTGGTATAATTCAGGGCTAGCAGTGGTCACTGTCAAACTATTTACCTCTTCAGTGATAACCAAGGAGAAGGGGTCACGCACTAAATTTTTTGGCTAAATGGTTGTTGCTGTGAGATTTGGGAGCAATATATAATGGTAGCATTCCCTCACTTGAATGGCAAAAGAGATGGTAGGAAAATGTGAATAAACTGTTTGACTTTGCTTCAGAATATGTAATACATATCTCCAGCAAGGACAGAAGAAGGGAATATCTTAATTTGATCAAAACTGCTGGCATGTCTTCTTCAAAAGCAAATCTGAATTTAAGGACTTGGAAAAACTTGTATCTTCAGATTTTTTTGATAGAATAAAGATAATTTGTTCTTTAGCTTCTGCTCTCCAGCCTCCCTACAGACTGCCTGGCAAATTTGGAGCATAATTTCAGGGCAGAAAAGGAGCAATATTGAAAATGGAATGTAGAGACTGTCCATAAATGCAGAGAAACAGAAGTTAGTGATTAATGTTCTCAGTTGCAAAAGCTTAATAAGATATAGAAATGTCCAGATATTTAGTATATATATTTAGTATATTCATAGTATTTATGTCCAAATGTATTTATGTGTGTATTTATGTCATATTTGTGTCAGGTTTCATTTGGAAGACTATTTCAGCCTTTATGTTTCAAGTGGTGTTTTTAAAGACAAGTTAAAAATCACAAAATGTGTTAACCCTGGTATACCTATTTTTTTCCTGATTCTTGGAAACTGACTCAACTAAAAAGCCAGCTATTCTTTCAGCTTTTTCAACAGGAAAAAAAAAAAAGTCTTCTACACCTTTCATTCAAATTGAGGTACTCTTTCAAGAGATACAAATACCATCATACAGTAGTCTAATAT
Source organism: Onychostruthus taczanowskii (assembly GCF_017590055.1). Taxonomy (NCBI): domain Eukaryota; kingdom Metazoa; phylum Chordata; class Aves; order Passeriformes; family Passeridae; genus Onychostruthus; species Onychostruthus taczanowskii. The sequence goes on from NW_024498773.1 coordinate 92,473, forward strand.
AGCAGTTACAGATTTTTTTTTTGTTATTCAAACTGCTAATGAGTTGGCTGCAGAACGAATACGTAACAGCTTGATCTGGGTGAAATACTGTATGACTCTTCCCTTGTTTTCAAAACAGGAGTGGAACGTGACTCCTACCCACCACAGTAATAAAATCAAAAGGGATATTTTAGCTTTTACCTGAAATTCTGAGTCTTGTTCTTATTTCTTTCTCTTATGCTTAGCACTAAAGAAAGTCCAGAGCAAAGGGCCTTTTGCATGGAACTTGACTGTTCTGCCAAGGTGCTTCATGTCTTTCCCAAACTGAATTTTTACAAGCAACAGACTTGTAAACTGGTGTTCCTGATTCTTGGTTTCAGGATGTCTGCAGAAAAGAAAAACAGAAGGTTTGCTTTTCCTGCAGCAGTGAATGTAACTCACTGAAGTTTCTGATATCTGAAATGGGATCCTGAATTTGTGTATTACATACATTTGAGTAAAGGTATGTAATACCTTTACATACATTTTAATGTAGCTAATGCATTTGGGCATTATTTGTAGGAGGAAACACCAGTATACACAGATGCCTTGATTCTGCGCTCCTAGCTGTTACCAGCTCAGCTCAGTGCCACTCAAAGTAATGTGACACCTTTGATGTCCACACAGCCCCCTGATGAGTTTATGGTCTCTGTGGGTAGAGGTATCAGTCTAAACCTGTTGCAAAATACAAACATGGGCAGGATTGTCATACACTCTTCCCATGGACTAGCTTTGTGTATGCAAAATGATACAAGAAAAAAAACCAAACAAAGACATGGAAAAGAGGATTCTTGAAACCAAGTATGTGCTTACCATTGAGAGCACCTTGACAAGGAGGTATGTGTCACTTCAATAGCTACTCAAGAACAGTGATGGGAAGGAGACTTATGTAGCTACTTTTTGTGTTTCAGAAGCTTAAAAGTGCCTACAAGTGTTTTATTTGAAAGATGGAGATTTTTTTTTTATTTCCAATACATTTGAAAAAAAAGAAAAAACCCCAAAAACAACCCAAAAAACCCTGGCAAAAAGTTTGCTGTGAAGCAGGTAACTGTTGCATAACAATATGGACATTCTTTGAAATGAACTAAATAATATTCACTTTGGGTAATTCTTTTAATAAAAAAGCAGCTACTTTATAAAGCCTACTTTTATCAAGGGAATTAATGTGTCACGTTCTCTTAAGCAGTTTATTTGTATTGATTTGCCAACATAATGGGTCTAGAAACTCATTTGTGTGTTTTTTCCTCTAACACATTTGTGTCTGATAAGTGCTGTCTAATAAAGGAGTTTCCTCAATGTAACACCAGTTGATCTTCATAAAAACTGCTGTTGAGAAGTGGTTCCAATTACTCTACAAAAGGGAAAATATTTGTGTATTTAAATACGGTTTCAAGATACAAGGAAAGACCAGGATTATTGGGATTGTTCAGCCTGGAACAGAGGCTTTGGGGTGACCTAACTATGGCTTTCCAGTACCTGAAGGAAGCTCACAAGAAAGACAAAGGGACTATTTACAGGGGCATGTGACAGGACAAGGGGAAATGGCTTCAGACTGAAGGGGAGTAGGCTTAGATAAGATATGAGGAAAAAATTCTTTACTGTGAGGGTGGTGAGGCCCTGGCACAGGTTTCCCAGAGTAGCTGGGGATGCCCCAGCCCTGGAAGTGTTCAAGGCCAGGTTGGATGGGGCTTGGAGCAGCAACCTGGGATAGTGGAAGGTGTCCTCACCCACAGTAGATATCTTTAAGGTTCCTTCCAACCCAAACCGTTCTGTGATTCCACAATTTTTCCCCATGGAAACAAAAACCAAGACATTTTATTTTGTAAAGAAACATGCTGCTGACATGCAGGAACTTAAAAATTTTTGAATTTACAAAAAAAAAAAAAAATCAGTGTATGCTTGCTCTATTAATTAGTAAAGTATTAGGAGAAGTTTTGAGTGTGCAATACAAGAAGTTGGAATCCTACTTAAGGACTAACTGGGAAGGTCTGTAACTGAAACTACTTGGCACACCAAGGTTTTTGCTTGCACAGTAGGACAGCCACCAGCACATACAAGCACACATCAGCACATGCATCAGATATGCAGTCCTCTCATCTCTGGAAAGAAAAGTGAATTCAAAGCATGATGGTTGTGTGTGCACCTTCTTCTGTCTTTGTAGCTGCAAGCTTTTAGTCATCTGTCTGGTGTTTTGTTCCTCTCTATCAAAAAAAAAGTCAATAGATACTCCTCACATCTTCAAACTCTGCCAATTGTGCAGAGTTACCAGGTCAGGAAAATTCTAGATGTAATAATCATCATGAAAGTGACACTGGGAGTGGGGACTGGATTTCCTGGAGCTCCTGCAGAGCTGTGTGATGTGGAGGATGAGGTGGGGTGTGCTAACAGTGATCTCAAAGGGAAGCAGAGCTGCCAAAGAAATGAGAATATGCCTCTTCTGGAGTTTGTACAAACACTATTTTTTCTCTTTTGTCCCTCCTGCACACTGTCCATAACAAGGTATTTTGGTGTTCTCCATATGGTGTGGAGCACCAATGACAGTCATAAGTGATTGATACCTGTTCTTTTGCACAGGAGTCATCTGTTTCCTTTCTCTGTGCAAGTGTCCAGGATAGCTTATTGACCATTCCCCATGGCTTTGTGTGCACCACGGATTGGTAAAAAGGATTTGTCAATAGCTTCAATGTTTAGGGGGAAAAATTGAGTCTTGCATTTTGATCCTTAAAATTAAAATCCTGTGAAAACATCTGTGTAGTAAGCATCTGTGTAGTGACATTTATTAAACTAATGACTTCTTCTGTTAGAGGGAGTATTTGTACTTGACAGGAGACACTTTCCACATACTTAAGTTTCTACTCTTTTTTCTAGGGTTCCTCTTCCTGCCTGGCTTTATACCTCATTTCAGTGCCTCTTCATGTACTAGTTGTCTACCCTCGCTTCAGTTGCTCCACCTTTTTCTAATTTTTCTCTCTTTCTCTTTGGTTTTCATATGTGCCTTTTCTGTCTTTTTTCTGTATGTCTCCCCAGTGAAATATCCAGCCCCTGTTTCCATGTTCCCTTAAAGGAAGTTCACTTTGGGTACTCATCGCTGTGCATGATGCTGCCCACTGCAGCATCAGTCATGGAGTACTTGCCAGAAATTGTCACCAGGACATACAAACTGAGCATTACATAGAGACTGTGAATTATACTCTGCACTGATGAATTCATAGGGTGATCAATCTTCTTTTAACAATTCAGATGGTTGGGATTAAAAGTCATGCAGCTGAATTGGTCTCAAATAATGTTCTGTTGGCATCTCCAGCTGTATTTTAACATACATATATATACACATAAAATATATATATACATATAAACATATCTATATACACAACTTATATAAATACACTGTACTTATACACAACTTATATAAATACACTGTGCATACCTATGCAAATGGCTGCATAAGAGCTGTAACAGGAAGTATGTAGCTATGCAGGAACTGAATAAGGAAAGGTTTGCAGATATTAAAAAATAAGAAGTTTGTTTCATACTCTTTGTGATTATTGGGGAAATTTTCTAAAAGGTGCCTAACTTTCTGCATTTACAGTGTTTGTCTGCAATTATTTGACTTTAATAGCTGAAGCAAAAGGAAGAGAAATAACATTCCCAGTACTGATGTGTAACAATAACTTGAACAGATTTTTTAATGAGATTATAAAAATCTGGCTGAGGTACAGAAATATTTGCTGAGCCTTCAGTGAGGGAAATAAAAGTTCTCATTAGCCATAAGATGTTACACTTACATTTTACTCCTCAGAGCAACAAAACAATCTGCAGTTACTTTCTGTGTGACTGCACCTATAAGAAAAAGCATGTGGTTGAGAGGAGCTAGAACAATAATCATTTATTTGGTCCCCAGTTACTTTTTGAGATCTGTGTTCCTTTCTTAGAGAAGCATCTTTGTTAATGACTCTATCCAGTACAGTTCCTTCTGGTTTAATGCTTCTTGTGGTGTGGTCACAGGTGTCTTGTGCTCTTTAGTTTGCTGCCCTCAGTGTCTATTTCTTTTTCCACAGGAGTTCTGACTTAGCACCTTGCAGCTGGCTACTCTTCAAGCACCAGAAGCAATATTTTACTGTTAATGAAGTACTTTGATAATTTAATCCCAGCCAGAAACTAAGCCCCACACAGCTGTTCACTCACTCCCCTCTGGTCAGATGGATAAGGGAATTGGAAAAGAAAAAAAATTACAAAACTTGTGGGTTAAGATAAGAATAGTTTAATAGAAAAAAACAGAAGGCACACACGTGGAGAGCAAAACAAGGAATTCATTCACTGCTTCCCATGGCTGGGCAGGTGTTCAGCCATCCCTAGGTGAGCAGTGCCCCATCACAGTAGCGGTGACTCAGAAAGACAAACACCATCATTGCTCTCAAAATCCTTCCATTCTTTCTTTTCCTCAGCTTAATATGCTGAGCATGATGTCGTATACTCTGGAATATCCCTCTGGTCAGTAGGGATCAGCTGTCCTGGCTGTGTCCCCTCCCAAGTCCTTGTGCACCCCTCTCCTGCTTGCAGTGGGGGTGAGGAGAAGAAAAGGGATTGGTGCAGTGCAAGCCCTGCCCAGCAATAACAAAAACATCCCTGTGTTATCAACACTTTCCAGCACAAATCCAAAACACAACCCCATGCTAGTTTACCATGAATAAAATTAACTCTCCCCTAGCCAAAACCAGAAGAAACAATTTGTCCATGCTAAATCAATCCTGGAGAATTACTCAGAGCTATAATAATATCATCAAACTGGTTAATCAGGCCAAACAGAGCAACATCATAATGATGCTAAACTGGTGGTTTTGGAACAACTCTGTTTCTGGTTAATTATGAAAGAACTGCTACTAATTAGATTTAAAAGTAGTGTGGCTTAGTGATTGATTACATTAAAAACTATAAGTTATGGAATTACATGAACCAGAATGCATTTCAATTGGGGGAAAAAAAAGTTGTATTTATGCAACAACTATATAACAGGGTGATTTTGCCTTGTAGGGTAAAGAACATCTTATTGTTCTGTCTCGTGATTTTAATGTGAGGTTATCTTCTTTGTATCCAGTGCTTGCATGGTATGCTTGCCCACTTCTCCAGACACATATACATCTCCTTAAATCCCTTTGTCTTCCACTTCCTCATTTAATCTGTTCACAGGGATTATATGGATTAGGAGTTTAGGAACAAGTGAGACAGTAGTTAGAAAGAAACACAGCTGTCATTTCCTTCAAAAACCTACTGAGGCTGTTCACAACATCACTGACTTTTGAAGATGTTTCTAAAACCCACTAATTCTTTGGTTTATGAAAAGAACAGTAGAATGTGTGTTCCTCACTTAGCTTTTCAACCGCCTTGTAATCATGAGCCACTGTGTCAGGAGGCATCAAGTACGAGGAGGCATCACATGATCATGATGCCCAGATAACCAATGTATGCTTGTCTCTATTTAAAATAGATATATTTTCCATTATAAACCAATTTCTGGCCTATCAACACACCTTCAAATATATATTCAGTGGGACTCTACCTTTTCACTACTAGCCATAACAATAAAGAAATACCAGGTTCTTAGATGCCAAGTCATAATTTCTGTAATGAGTGGGCAGGATGGAAGCTTCTTTTTATTTTCCCCCATTTTTGTACCTAGCACCTCAACCAAATCTGTGGGTGCACATATAGGTAACAATCTGGATGCATGTACAGAAATTGGTATTAAATCGGGGATGGGCCGTTAAATATTTTTAACCACTGCCTGCTGGAGAATGAATGACAATTGCTGCAACAACTGCAACCCTGGGGAAGGACTATTTTGTTGCTCTGGAAACATGGTCAGAGTCAATAACTAGCTGGAGAGCAGAGCTGCCAGCACTCTGAGAGGGAGAGAGGGAGTCACTAACACAAGAAACAGGAAAGAAAGATTTGTGTAGGTCATTCTTTACCAGAGTGAGGAGCAGTAGCTGATCAAAGGTCTGCAATTCACCAAGTTTTTCGATAATGGGTGACTGTCTGATGCCAAGAGGACTACCCACCACTTGGTAGGTAATGTGTTAGCATTCTTAATTTACTATTTCAGTAGAGGAAATAGTGGGTCTGAAATATTTTTCAATTTCTTTTTTTATGGTGGAGGGGCAGAGGCAGGTTATGGAATGTCTTGTATGAAATATGAACATGACAGTCTGGGCAGAAGTGAGGAAGTGTAGTTTCAGATGCAGAAGAATAGGAGTGGCATTTGCTTTTATCTGAGAGCAGAGGCACAGTCGCCCAGAGGTGACTTTGTGTCCTGCTTCTACTTTTGCAATAAGTTTGTTCTCTATCATCAAGACAAATTAATTCATTATCTGCTCCACAAAGTGTCCAGATCAGGACACTGATAGTTCAAATTCTAATCTTTCTTCTCTTGTTGGTATTCTGTTCTATATGTCTGGACAAGCCATTGCGAAACAAGTCAAACTGGCACCACCTGCACTCTTCTGACCCTTTTCTCCTTTCAGTACAGTGCATGTCATTTCCCAAATATGTAAGGAAGAGCATCAGTCTGTACCTGCATTCAGATAAGGTCTTCCTAACTTTACTGAAAAACAGCTGTAACACTGTGCTTAGCACAATTCTGTGCTTCTGTCATCTTGGCACAGGAAAAGGCAGTGTGTCTGTCTGTTATAGTGAACTGTACGGCCACTGTCTTTTCCCTCTGTGAGGGTATCAATTCATCACTACAATGGGAACTTGTACTACTTTCTGCATGGTGACATTAGAACCCATTAAAGGGCAGTCTCTGAGAAACCTGACCCCGAAGTTTCCTTCAGAGATTGTGATGGAGTAGGCTTTGTCATCTGATTCAAGCAATTTGCAAAAGCCAAAGCCATTAACTCTGTCCTTTACCATGATTTTAAAGTTATTTTGTTCAGAACAGAAGTTGCCTTTACTATCTGTAGGTTCCTGAGTATCCCCTTACAGAGTTTTGAAAAAAGTGTAAACATCATCTTTACTGCTTTCTAATCTTCAGGTACCAAAGAATTTTTTAAGTGAAACCACTTAATTCAACTAATTAATTCTCTTTATTTAATTGCTTGGGAATAAGTGTGGCAGTTGTTGCTATTTATTTTGCTTGCTTTTTCTGTAAGGTCTTTTGTTGCTGCCTAAGTTTGAGTTACCACTTCTGATATATACACCCACAGAGAAGAGGTTCTGAAAATGCTGGAAACCCTTCCACTGTGAGCACATACACAGACAACTTACCAGTCTTCTGATAAGGCCATGTTTTCTGCTATCCTTTTTACACCCTGCTAATCTGTTGGTGCTCTATGTTCTCTGATGGGCTTTCTATTGGAGGAATATTGAGGTGATGACTGATTATTCTTTTCTTATGTCCCTTTTGAGATATTTCTTTATCTTCCTAGACATTTGTGCTATGTTTTTTTCACATTTCTTCTATCGCTGATGATGATGCCATCTATTTTAATTTGTAATGGAACTAAAATTTTTCAAAAGGTATTTTTTAACAATTTCCTTTCCCTTTACTGTGCCATTTGTTCACACTGTCTACTTTTTTCTTTCCACTGAGTTTTTCTTGCTTTGTAGCTTGTTTCTTCTTTGCTTTCTTCCTGGGGAATGAAGTCACTGGCTGTGTTAAACACTGACATCTTGATCAATACTGACATTGGCATATATAAATTACTCTGGTCTTTTTCCTGTCTCTAGTCTCCAGTATGGTAATTAAACTGATGTCCTCATTACAGGTTAGTCATTTCACATCCTCTATATCATGTGTCTCAGAGTTTTTGGTATTTTTGTGGAATGCAATTTACTCTGATCCTTCATTTTCTTACCTGTTCATCACTTAGATGGCCTTTACCTGGAAAGCAGAATTTTCATGGCAACACCAAAATGAACACCAAAATGAATACCAAAACCAATTCCCTTCTTCATCTTCCCCTCTCTTCATTTCAAGAACTCAATTCTAACTACCATCCACTTACAAATGAAAAGTTTCTTTATTGTTCACAAATAGGTTTATTAGTTGGAAAACCTCTCACAGCGAGGTATCAAGGTCTTAAATGAGCAGAAAATTTTCCATGGAGCAAGCAAAGGACTAGGTCTTTCTTTCATGAAGATCAAAGGATTAAAAGCCTAGAGACATGAAACAGTGGGATTCCCTCCTCTAGGTCTCACTGTGCACTAGGAAGATGTATATTAAAGAACAGTTGGCATAGAGCAGTAACCAAATTCTACCCCAGTTAAATCTGCATTATCCCCAGCTAAATTTGGCTTTTCTGTGCTATGTATGTCCAATGGCATATTCTTATTATAACTATGCTACTTATATGCCAGTTTTATAATTACTTTGTAGTCCTGAGCCAACTTGTGAACAGAGAGAAAGTGATGACCAGAGCTACAACAAGGGGGAATGGCATGAAGCTGAGTCAGGGAAGGTTTAGGTTGGATATTAGGAAAAGGTTCTTCTCCCAGAGGGTGGCTGGGCACTGGAACAGACTCCCCAGGGAAGTGGTCACAGCACCAGTGACTGAGTGCAAGAAGCGTTTGGGCAATGCTCTCACATCTCTGAATTTTACACAGGATTTCTGGCCCATGCACTGGCAGAGCATACTGTTTGCACAAGCTGCTCAGTCAAAACACATAGAGATTACTTGCAAGCAGAGTTTTTGAAAGAAGACACACCAATAACTACTATAAATTCTACAAATTTTATTAATTTTTAATTATTAATAATTTTAAGCTGGGTATTAAGAAAAATACCCTTCGTAATTTATCACAGAACTTTTACAAGATAATTTTTTTTATAACTGGGAAAAGCAAATAACTCTGTGGTGTGTTAAATTGAAGTAAAATTAGTCTACCATTCCAGAATAAGCGGATGAAAAAATTAATATGGTGAACAGTTAGTAGTGTTTTGATAATGTTAAGGCAACGTGAGTTTCTTAGCAAGGTGTGTATGACTTCTGAGGTAAAAATTTAAATGTAGATGCTACAGAAATCATCACTATGATATTTAATTTTTAAGACAGTTGGCTTATTCCCTACTATTCTCCTCCATCACTGATCTAAAAGACTTACTGAGTTAACAACACATTGACTGATGCAGATGATATTAAATAAATTAGAACCTGGCATCACTTAAGAATAACCATAAAAATGTTAAAAAGTGGGAAAAAGCAAAAATGTAGAAAAAAAAAAAAAGGCAGAAAAAAAATTGCAATTGGACAAAGCTATTTTGTAGTTTTATCAAAAGGCTGAGCAAATGTGTTAAATCATACCAGAAATATTTTTAGGATAGTAGAGGACTGTCAAAGAAAGTTGCATATGAATACTTTGTGCAGGAGAATAGTCTCACGGCAACAATTTTCACTTCATTGTACTTGTAGAAAAGCAATTCACCCAAGAGCAGCTATCCGTCCTTTTTCAAGAAAGGAACAGTACCATGCCAGTTAGACCCTAAAGGTAATAATAGTAACTAAGAGAACATAAACCCAGCTGTGGCACCAGGGCAAATAGAGGGAACCTGTCAGTGTGTTAGCAAAAACAAACCACCAGGAGGCTGAATGCATCTTGCACATCATTGCTTCATATTTAACAATGTCAGTGTGATGGTAAGACCTATGACTGTACTGAAGGGGCCTGCTAAAAGGTTTTGTGACAGACACCACCCAGAAATCTCAAAAATTAAACAAAAAAAATAGACATTTATACTACAGATGATGGCTCTTAAACCAGCCAGAAAGCACATGATCTAGAATGTATAGGTTGCAGCTGGACAAATTTCCTTCCCAGAGTCAGGGTAATTAATTAATGCTCCATGATACAGATGTAAATTTAATACTATCTGAACTCTTCAAGTGCAAAAGCACGTTTGATATATTATGCCTTTGGACCTTAAATTAAGTTTCAGATTCAATGTGTGTTTCTGTAAATTATTAAGAGCATTGTCCAAATGCGTGTTAAACAGTGACAAGCTTGTTTAGATGTAGGGGCATCAATCACTTCTCTGGGAAGCCTGTTCCTTTCAACAAAGTCTGAACATCCCCTGGCACGGTTTTGAGCCCTTCCCGTGTGTCCTGTCACTGGATCCCAGGGAGAAGAGATCAGCACCTCCCTCTTCACTTCCCCTCCCCAGGAAGCTGCAGAGAGCAGTGAGGTCATCCCTCAGCCTCTTTTTCTCCAAAATGGACAACCCCAGACCTCCCAGCTGCCACTCACTGGACAGCCTTTCCAGCCCTTCCACCAGTTCCATTGCCATCCTCTGGGTGCATCCCAGTGCCTTCACATCCTTCCTGAAGTGCAAGGCCCAGCTCACTAAACACAGCAGCACAATCCCTTCTGTTGACTGTCTGGCTGTGCTGTGTTTGATGCAGTCCAGCATGGGGTTTGCCCTCCTTCTGAATTTGGCAACAGCTCATTAAGTTTCACACTGATGAAAATTGTCTAATTCTTCCTCCAATCTAGATTCCTCTGCAAGGCACCTTGTCCCTCAAGACAGTGAACATCACCTCCTAGTTTGGTAGCATCAGAAAACTTGGTAATGATGCATCTAACTGCAGCATACACATCATTAATAAATGTGTTGTGTGGATTCATATCTTTTCTTTGGACAGCTTTTCACACAGGCTGTATTCATCACCCTCCCAGGTACTCTTTTAATGTGTGAACCATGTGAAGTGTGAGCCAAAACTTAAACAAATTGTATTTTTTTTTTCTGACTCGTGTGATAGGAATTTTTGCATCAGGCTGTTTAAATATAAAATATATCTAACTATTTCTCTCAAACTCCTGCAGCCTTGCCCAAAGGTTTATGTGAGCCAGTGTACAGCTATTTCTCTTCATCTCTCTTCTTCTCCTTTTCTTCTCCCAAACTGTATTTACATGAAAAAATTGTGGCAGCTCCACAGCATGTCTGCTTTCAGGTTTAATAAATCCTTTCCTTCCAAGATCTCTAGTGAGCAACTCTGTTTCCTTACAGCAGATTTTCTTGTTAAACTTACTAGTTATTCAAGACGGATATCATAAAGTTTCTTTATGGTATGAGTGGATTTGTAAGGCAGACACCAAGAATAAACCATACAAATTAATTTCAAAAATTCAAAGCTCTGCACTCCTGCTGTTATGTTAAATACTAACAATGCTAAAAATTATCCATCTCTCATGTTAGACAGTAAAATAAAATAGTTCAAAAGGTGGAAGTTTTTATTCAATGTTTTTATTAATGTTCTATTTCAGTTATTATTCAGTGTTTTTATTAATGTTCTATTTCATTAAGTTGCACAACGTTGTTTCAAGTGGTTATTTTTAAAATAACCAGTTAATTAGTCTTATTATGTAGGATTTATCTAAAATTGCTGCATCTATTGGATCAGCAATCTGTCATATAAACCTTCTAAATACACCTTGCACTTTTCTGTGAAGTGCAGGAGAGTTACAATTTGGGGAGTATGTTCAGGGATATTTTGCTACCTTCTTAGTTAAAGCTTGATGAGGTCATTATGTGGCCTTCAGAAGTGACTTTTCATCAGCTTTATGTTTGAGCTCATGGTGTCAAATTAGGCCTGGTATGTTTCCTGTGTAAGTGGTAAAATGAATGTAAAAGCACAAAGGAGATGTAACCTATAGGTGAAATTCTTCTATTCCTCTATCGATTTCTTCTCTTTTCATCACAGATCAGTGCTACTTTTGTTTTATTTCTCTGAGTGGACTTGGGGTATTTTTTTCTTTTAATATGCTAGACCTCCAACAGACACTGTGAGAAAAAACACAGATAACAATAATGGTACAACAGAAGGAAATTACTGTAAAGCAAACTACATATACAGTGGAAGAGAGAGACATACAAACAGGCCACTGAAGTGTGCATAAACCTTGCTATTCTTTCTTCTTGAGCAGAAAGAATCTTGAGTGTTACATGACTAAGTACTCCTAAGTAGGGAGCAGGTAAGATGTAGGAGCTGCTTGCAAGGGAACTTAAGCCATGAGTTAGGAGTGCAAAATATCAGGAGTAATGTAAGACTTAAAAGCAAGAAAGTGGCTTCAATGTTGGGGGCCAATCATACATTTGAATGTGGATTTCAACCAGCTGCAAACATCCAGGGCATGTCTGGGTGTGGGAAAGAAATCACAGATACTTGTCTGATAGGTCTGTAATTTGGGAGGTGAGTTTCATTCAAAAGTTGTGATATGCTTAAGCAGTGCAGCCTCCATGCTCAGTTGGAGGATGTGTTTATATTGCCACACCATTTGAGCCTCAGCCTGTGAAGACTGTGCTGATGCAGCTGCAGCTTTTCTGAGAGTGATCCCTGTGTAACTGCAGAACTCCCGCAACTGCCACTGCAATGACTTCAAGACATGTTTTACACTGTGATTCTTCTCTCAGACTACTGCCAAACATCAGTGTGGCACTGAATCATAGAAGCAAGGTCTCCAAGCCGTTCCCTTGGCCCCAGGAGAGGATCACAGAGACCTGTCCCTCAAGGTGTGTTCTTCAGTGTGGTGGTGAAGTTGTTCCAGGCAGCCTTCTCTAACATCCTGCTCCTGGTGGGTCCTGCAAAGGATTCCTGGAGACCAGCTCTGAGCTCCCTCCTGGCTCCCTTCTTGCTGCCTTCAGACAAGGAGCAGGCAGATTTCATTGTGTTTCAGCTGTCTTGCACAGAAGCCGGTTCTCATGTCTCGCCTTCTTCTCTGAAAAGTGGGACAGCTTTTCCTTGTGAGGGCTTTTTTTTACTCCTTTGATCAGTCTGCATAAGGTTTTTCTTCCTAGACTTCTGATTATCTGATTATTCTGATTATTGCTCCCCTCTGGTTGACTCCTAGACTTTTTTGTCAAGAACTTGGAAAAATGTTAAGTGTAATTCCAAGTAGCATATGCTACACATTAAAAAAAAGCTTAATAGAATTATAATCAAGATAAATAAGGGACATTTGGTAAGAAATACACTTAAAATTCTGCTCTTTTGGCAGAGAGCCTTGCCATTTGCTAATAATAATCATCAGCTTTAACCCATAAAAAAACTTCCAGATTTATTGGTGACGAACTGACCACAAGCACACTTCCCAATCTCACGGTGTGTCACACTAATAATATGAAGTTTTGTTTTGGCATTCATAACATAAATGTTTGGTTATTTTGGGAAAGCATTCAGAATTGTTTTAAATTGCAACATCATGGGTATTGAGCCAGAGTTTCAGCAACTCTTTTTAATTTCACTCTAACATTTCAACCATTGCTGATTTTCTCTATTGTTCACATTACTTTCTGTGATTTGGAAGAACTGAAGGGAAGGCACAAAAACGCCACAAAAAACTAAGTAATTATGAGAAATTATTGATTAAGTTAAATATATTCCTGTATGTCTGCTCAAGTGCATAGACAGTCTAGTCTTCTCAACAAAAAAAATTTAAGAGCTAAGAAATTTTTGCATCTTAATTATTCCCTGAAGACTTGCCTCTTCTTTAGAAGACTATCATGTCTTTAAAGAGTTAATTTAAAATTTATGACACACTAGGGATAAAATTTTAATTAAGTCGCTCAAAAACAAATAAGAGAAACATTTGAGATGGTGAGACCTATGGAGAATTTTATATTCTTGTTTTTATTTTTAGTAATACTAAAACAGGAAAAGAGCTATCTTTGTTCAGGTAAAGTTTCTGTCAATATGAAATCTGACAAAAGAATAATTTTAATAAATACTGCAAAAAACTCTTTTCAAGGGCAAAAATACTGGAAGCAAACCAGCAAAGTGTCTGCTGGAGCTCTCCAAAGGTAAGTTTGAAACCAGGAATTTTCCAAATGAAGAAAAGGTATAACCCATCTTGAAACAAAACAAAGCAACACAGTCATGCACTTGTCCAGCTTTGAGAAAATATTTTTTGCAGCCAAAAAAGAGAGGACTTCCACTGTATACTTGGTGGTTAGTCAGATTTTTAATTATGAAAAAATCATTGTGTTAATTCAATATCACACAAATTAATTACTCAAAATTACTTTAAAAAGACTCTTCTGTGAAAACATGAATTGTATATTGTCTGGGTCTCATTAAAGATCTCATCCCAGACTTACAAACTCACAAATTCTATATGTAAGTTTAGATCTCTATGTTCTAACCAGATGGAAAAGAGTAGTTCAAGACAGAAAGGCTTTTTCATGTATACACTGATTCTGTTTTGCTGTGGAATTAGCAGAGCTACCTCTGAGATCCTTTCAAATAATTGCTACAAAAGCAAATAAAAAATGTACTTTGGGTCTATTTCCTTAGATTAGAATGTATCTTTTTTTCACTAATTTTTGAATTTTTCCTGATTTTTTTTAGAGTATCAGCTTTAAAGTTTTCATAATGAAAAACTGAATTACACTTCTTTAAACATTTTGTAGCAAGCTAATTCCCAGAAAAGTATATATTGAATAAATAAATGAAGACACTGGTTAGTTGACGCTGGCTGGATGCCAGATGCCCACGCACCCACTCTATTTTTCTGTTCCTCAACAGCACAGCTGGTAGAAAATGTAATGAAAGGCTCATGGGGCAAGATAAGGGCAGAGAGAGAGATCACACAGCAGTTGCTCTCATGGGTGAAACCAACTCGAGTTGGGGAAATAATTGAATTTATTACCTATCAAATCAAAGTAGGATAATGAGAAATAAAAGCTACATCCTTAAAATACCCTTCCTTCACCTCTCTTTTTTTCCTGGGCTTAACTTTGCTGCTGAATTCTCCCCCTCCTCCCCAGAGTGACACAAAGAGACGGGGAATGGGGGTTATGATCACTTCACCACATGTGGTCTGCAGGACCTTCCTCCTCATAGGGAAGACTCCACACAGTCCTACACACAAGCCTAACACAATATCTATAAAAATACAGAATATAAACCCCATTACATTAATTAATAATTAATAAAATGAATGTGTAAATACATATTTAGAGACTTACAAACTTTATTTTCTGGCGAGTTTATAGGCTGACATATTTCAAGGAAAAGAATAAATGACAAAACTTCAATTTTGGGCTTTTGATAGGCAGGAATTCTATCACAAAGAAACTAATTTCTTTGTTTAAATGTTAATATTTTGTCATCTAACCTTGCCCACACGTATAAGCATTTTGAAATCTGTAAGAGGCTTTCCCTGCCCATACCATGCCAAACAGGAAGACGAAAAGCCACAGGAATGTATCTGTTAGACCTCACTCCTAAGGGCTGTCTGTAAACAGACATATGTTACAAACACACAGATAAAAATATGTTACAAGGAGACCAGCTTTGCGCTCAGCATTCAATCTGTGATCTTCTCAAACCACTGCAAAAGCACAAACACAAAAGAGGGGCCGAGAAGATAGGTACATGACTAGCACCAAGCGCTTTATGGCTGCTGCCACAGGAACTGGGCTGTCTTCTGTGCTCAGGACCTGTTTTAGCAGATGATGTGGAAGCCAGACCTTGCTGCAGCTAGGGGAGGTCTCAGACCTTCCATAACCAACCACAAAATAAAGGCAGTGGTGCTGTAGAGCAGTTGATCAGGCACTCTATTTACAGAGCTGGGCATGGTCTGGAGAGAAAAAGAGAAATTAGACATAGCAATGCATGGCCAAGCTGTTAAGGTGTTGGCAGACAACCATTCCAAGTAAACACATTAGGACTAAGAATTACTCAAAAATTAATAGGAGGGGATACAAGAAATGGGAATAAAACAAGGATTAGAGTAAGTGGATAGTTGTATGTTGAATGTCTACACCAGGGAATAAAAAAACCCAAAAATTGCAAAGTAGTAAATACCTACCCCCTTGCCCCCCAACATCATCTTATTCAATGATTTTTATCATCTGATAAAGTTACAGATGTAGCATTGTGTGGGTTGATCCTGACTGGCCAACAGGTGGTCACTAAACTGCTTTTTCACTCCTACTTCTCGACAGGATTGTGAGGAGGGGGGAAAAGCGGCAGAAACATCATGAATCAGGATATGACTGGGAGACCTCTTTCTAATTACTTGTCAAGGCAAAACAGATGTAGATAAATTAATATCTTGCTAATTAAAGAGACTGTGATAATGATAAATAAGAACAAATACTAAAAAAAATCTTTGCCCCACGCCTCTGTTCTTTCTGAGCTGATCTTCGTTCCCAAATTCTTTACCTCCTCCTGTGAGTGGCAAAGAAGTTTGGGAAGTTGAGGGCTGCTATTAGTTCTTACATGTCTGAGCTGCTCCTTCTTCCTCATGCTCTTCCCTTGCTCCAGCATGGGTTTCCAGCCACACAAAATAATCCTTCTCCAGTGTAGGTCCTCTCCATAGGGTTCAGTTCCTCAGGAACGCATGGCTCCAGCGTGAGTCCCCCATGGGTCGAGGTTTTACTGCCAGTAAACCTGCCCCTGTGTGGCCTCCTCTCCAAGGGCTGCCAGGAGCCAGCTGCATCCGGCCTGTTCTCCATGGGGTCACGGCTTGCTTCAAGGTTGCAGGGGGATTCCTGCTGCACCATGGACCTGCCCCGGGCTGCCGGGGCACAGCTGCCTCACCATGGGCTGCTCTGGCCCTGGAGCACCTCTTCCCCTCCTGCGCTGACTGTGGGGCCTGCAGTGCTGCTTCTTTCACCTACACTTACTTGGCTCTCACAGCTGCTGTTGTGCAGCTGTAATTTAACCTTCCTTTGATGAAATATCCCAAAGCTGCTGCCACTGTTGCTGATGGGCTCAGCCCTGGTCAGCAGCCAGTCTACCATGGAGCTGTCTGGCACTGGCTGTGATGGCCTGATGGCAGCTTCTAACAGAAACCACCCCAGTGTCCTCCCCACCCGAGGTTACCAAAACCTTGCCACACAAGCCCAGCAGAAGCTTGAGGTAATGCATTCCTTGTCCAAATGTGTCTTGCCAGTTTCCCCTCAGAATCAGTACTGGGAGATCAGAGGTGTCATGCTTTGGTGATGAGAAATACCTCCTCCAAGGCAAGTGGTGGTTTCGTCTCTCTCCCTTATTTATGATACGAGGTAATTTGAATGTAACTGCTTGATTGTTTTTTTCACTTAACTTATTTTTTAATTTCCACTTACAGTTTCCACAGTAGGTTATTGTGAAAAGAGGCATATCAACAAAGACATTTTCCTAACCCTATTCATCTCCAATACCCAATATCTCCTTAACTTCATGAATGTTCCTTTCTTATCTGCTGAAAACTGTTTTTTGTTAAGTGGTGTCCTACAGTGTTGAATAGTTCTCAGCTGGACAGCTGCTATTCCAGCAAGCTGTCTGCCTGGACCTCTCCCACAAAGGTCATCATCCAGCCTTGTTGTCATAGCATCAATGTGTTGACCTTTTTTCCTGATTCATGTGTATACTACAGATCTCCTATCTAGTTCTGTGAACAAAGATTTTTGCCTACAACATGATTCACTGAAGATAAATATGAATGTGTCATAGGTCTGTTCTGAGGAAATCACCTCATTATGCAGTTCTCTTAACAAGATCATAAAACCTGTTTTCCTGTTCAAAGGTTCATTGCTCTTTTTTGCAATTATTAGGACAAAAATACAAATTGTGTAGTGTAAACAGAGTGTCTGTGGAAAAAAAAAGGAGAATCCATGTTTAAAGTTAGGGCCACAGACAGTATTCTGTATGTGTGCATAAATATTTGCCAAAAGACTTTCACTTCTGAGATCTCATCTGAGATAACAAGCTGAGAGAAACAGCCATGCTGCTGTAATGTCATGTTTCATTGCAAATTGAAAAAATAAACAAGTCTGGACTTAGTCAGAGTTACTGCTAGCACCAGCTGCTGTGACCTCCTACTAAAACAGGAGTGACACGCTACATTTTTCAAATTCTGGTGATGATTACAATTGAGTCAATACGTAGCTGGATTCATACTAGTATTGAATTACCAAATAATTGAATTTCATAGAGAAGGTATGCAAGGAAAAACCAGTCAATGCCGATGTTTTTTAATCCAAGAAATTCCAAAATTCAGCAGCTGTTTCATTTTAAACATCCTTTAAAGGTCAGATTAAGAGGAAGTCAGCAGAGCTGACAGAATATTTTAGAGTTGCTTCAGATCTGGAAGCAACATTGAGACACTTATTATGCTTCTGTATTTTGGGTTTCTACACGCAGACCTTTTTTTCCAGCTGTAAGTTTTCCTGTATGGAAAAGGAGACTGTTGATAATAATCTTATCAGAAGACTGCTTTGGTATTATACATGCAGAAGTTTATTATCTCTTTCATGTACCTATTGTATCACATAAATATAAGCATGTCTGCGTCTCGTTTTTCACATAAGGAAAAGGAATATTCAGATAGGTCTCAAAAATGAGGGCTTCATTTTTGAAGGTGATGCAATTTCTAAGTGCTGGAAGGTCCCCCCTTGATGTAGGTGGAGAGAGAACGGAGGCTGGGACACATTACCTGACAAGGTGGTCTTCTTTTGTAGTGGGGCTAACACTGAGAGACAGGAGCATCAGTCCCAGCTGGTTCTGTGGGAGCCCAAGAGCACAACACAATCCTCCTTGAAATATCAAGTGGATGATTCCAGCATTCCACTGTGGAATACTCAAATATGGACAGCACATGCCTTGGGTTTCACACATCTGCTTAGCTTTGGGTTGTAGCATAGCACCCTGTACCCACAGCCAGCCTGGGTAGTTCCCTCAGGTCAGTCTTTGACACAGCCAGTCACAAAGCTGCAAGCAGCAGACCCCAAGCACTTCAGGGAGCAGAAGAAAGCCGGAGACTTTAGAAGTCATCTCAGTATCATCCTCTGGGTTATGGCTGGAAAGTTCATGTGACACGAAGATCATTTCAAATACAAACATCTTAAATAATTAGTTGTGGACAGTACCTTAAAAAGAATTCCTCAGCTCTAGGGTTTGGCTGAATCACAAACACAGTGCCCATAGCCTCGGAACTGTGTGAGGAACAAACATAGACAAAGAAGTTAATGCTCATTCTACTAAGTATGTGAATAATTGTCCCTTTGCTCCCAGTGCTTTTTAAGTCTTCTACAAAAACTTGCAGTTAATATCTGGAACTGGTAATTTTTAACTAAAGAGTATCAGATAGATCAAACATATTAAAGTGGTAGTGGTTAAGTGGAGGGGCACTTCATTTACAGAGCTGGACAAGATCTGGAGAGAAAAAGAGAAATTAGACATGTCAGTGTATAATAAATGTTAGCTATTTTCTAGGCTGCTACAAGATCCATGTTTAAAAGCAGGCTTCCAAAGTGATTTTGGCTTGGAAAACGTGTGTAAGAAGTTGTGCTAAAAAACTTCTTTTCCTGTTTTTTTTATTGTAGCACATCTCTCAGCTACACTGGAGAAGAAATACTTTTGTTTTATGATGTTCTGTGCAATTTCTGCAGTTATATTTTCAAATAATTTAATGAAGAAAATGTAAAAAGTTTTTCAGCAGAAATAAATAATTTTAATGAAGTATATGGCTGATCGTCCTGTTACAAAAGAAACATATCACATTATTTATCCCACTGGTGGGAAGAATAACATTTGGTTTACATTAAAAAAGAGAAAGTTTAGAAAACATTTCTTCACACATCTGATAATAATTACTAAAGTTGCTGTGATGAAAAATCCTTGGCTGGAGCTTCAAGGTATATTTACCAACATTTATCTTTTAAAAGGAGCAGCGTGTGCTCTGGGGCTTCCAAGCTTCATTTTGTGCAAAATCAAGCTAGTGGCCTACCAAAACCTGTCTCTTCAAACTCATCTCTGGAGAATCATGCCAGATTCCATATCCATGTGTTTGGACTTTTTACAAAGTCATTGTGTAAGTTTTGGAGTCGTTTTTGTTGTCAGGGAAAGCAGGACCATTTTCCCTCAAGTCTGTGATTCTGGAGAGTGACCTTCTGATGGGAAAGAAGTTGTGTGATTTCAAGGTTAGCCAAATGCCTGACTTGTCCCAGGAAAGGAGAATAAAATGCTTCAAAAGAGCCAGGTGCTAGGGAGCTACCCTTTTTTATCAAGACATTCCCCTTGTGCAGGTGATTTATTATATGTTGTTTTCCTCTTCCTTTACTTCCATAGTTGAGAAATACTTTTTTAGATGTTGGTCAGATTTTCATTCCCTCTGCTTATGGGATTTTGCAAGGCTAAAGCAGCTTTCACACTCCTAGAACCTCTCAAAGGCAGGGACCTTCTGTCCTTTTTGGATAAGAGGAATGAGTGTGGCAGGACTCTCAGCGTACAGCCCTCCCAGATTTGCTGATCTGCCGGCTGCAGTGCTTGCTACAGTAATAAGGAAGGTAGATTTAAACTGCAGCTGATAAGAACTGAATAGTTTTTTCCCTGTAATTTCTCCTCTGTTTTACATAATATGTTTGGTTTCTGCACCTTGCATGGAGTTGAATTTAGAGTTTGCTCTGGTGAAACTTGTAGGACCAAGCCCTGAATGGAAACTTATGCAGGATTACATTTTTCATGAATGTGGATGAGGGTTAGGTACTTTTCTCCTGGCTGAGACCAAGTGGGTCCTGATCCAGCAGGTAAATCGTGTTTTGCCTTTGTAGCAAAATTTGGAGTGCCTGTGAAGCTTGTGTGCTTTCAAGTTAATTGGCAGATAAATGTAGGTTTTCTGAACTGCAACACTACTTAGGTATCTGAAGTCCAACTTGGACTGGAGGTAAGATGTTTGAACTAAATATTTGCATTAAATCAAGTGGGAGAAAAGGTTCCCTTCAAATACATACCGGATGTTGATATTGACCTGCTTAGTCTTCTTAGCATTTAATACTATTTCCCCCTCAGATAGCTTGAGCATATTTGAAAGTAACTGTTCCTTTTAAAAGGTGTTTGGTTAACTTGCAAAAGTTAACCAACCAAAAATTCATTCAGACTATTTGCAGAAGAGTACAGCTGAGGACAGACAGGGTCATGAAAAGAAACGGAATTTGCAGGATAAGAACCAGTTCAGGAGACCAGCACAGAATTCTCTGTGGAGCTCCCTCTGTTCCTGGCTCCTGTGTGCAAACTCAAGTGCTTCTAGGTGGGAGGGTAGGCATGAATCTTATAGGCTGTACATTTTGGAACAGATTATTATGCTTCATTGATTAAGTCTTTGCATATTTTTATTAAATAGAGTATAGATAGTTAAACAAGATTAGTTTGATTAAAAGAATTGTGGGCAGAATGCTTTCCAGAGGCCAGATGTCCAAATCATCTGATGGGCCTGACTTGTTTAACCCAGAGACACACACTATTACAGTGAATTTTTACAGAGCATGGAAAAACTGTGCCAGGGCTTTTGATGGTTATGCTGACTCTTAACACAAATATCAGGTGAGGAAAGGAAAAAAGGGAAGAAAGAAGGCAGGAAAGCATAAAGGAACAAAAAGAAAGACAGAGAGAGAGAGAGAGGAGAGGAACAAGAGACAGAGGAAAGAAAGAAAAAGAAGAAAAGAAGAAAAGAAAAGAAAAGAAAAGAGAAAAGAAAAGAAAAGAAAAGGAAAGAAAAGAAAAGAGAAAAGAAAAGAAAAGAAAAGGAAAGAAAAGAAAAGAGAAAAGAAAAGAAAAGAAAAGGAAAGAAAAGAAAAGAGAAAAGAAAAGAAAAGAAAAGGAAAGAAAAGAAAAGAGAAAAGAAAAGAAAAGAAAAGGAAAGAAAAGCCCAAGATCAGATAATGTGGAGAGTCCAAACATCTGGGAAGGAAAGGAGAGGAGAAGTGTTATTGCCAATAAAGCATGTATTAGCACAACTTTCACAGAAAGCATAAGAAATTGCTCACCTCTTCTTTTCTCCTCAACAAATCAAGCTGCAAATGGGATTTCAGACTCACTTCAATATACTTGATTAATCATTCCCTCATTGCACTGCAGTCTTTAAGGGTATGACTGTTTGGATAATTACTCATCAGCTTTTATCTACCTGTAAATCTCGACAGAAATATAGATTTTACATTGCTCATGAGGCACGTAGGTCCACTTTTACATGGCTCCAGCATTTAAAAAAGGCTCTGGTGGCAAGAGGAAGAAAGGAATTTGCATGACAAATTCCTTTTAGGAAACCAGTATCCTGAAATGATAAGTGTAGGTCTCTATACACTGAAACCAGGATCACAATTTCTTTCAACAGAGATAATTCTCTAACTCAGATTTATATAAGTTTTGAATGTTTGGGGCTTGGGTTTTATTTGGATTTTTTTTTAAATGTTGTCTTTTTTGTTGGCTTGGGGCTGTTTTTTTGTTTATTTTTGAGGGGACTTTAGGCATGTTTTGTTTGGTTGATTTCTTTGTGTAGTTCACATTTTTTAGTTCAAGTCTAAATAAAATCAAACTTTCCCTGACTGAAATTGGAAATTTCTTCGGGTAGTGTATTTCAATAACATATTCTGACATCTTCCTTTTAATTGGTAGAACTCTTCTGATTCTGGCTTCTATCACAAATGTCAAAAAAGCTGAGGAATTGTAAGGAGCAGTATACTCTGCGAAGTATGAGATAAGTGTGAAAAACCAAGTGTGTTTGACCTTAGGGTGACTTTTTTTAATTATACTGAAGGGTCACCCAGAAACTTCTAATAACTCATTGTGCTATTATTTTTTTTTTTAATGCAAAGCTGACTTGCTAAAACTGGGAACTACCTGTTATTATGGTGTTCCTATTTTTGTGTCATGTAACTTGGAAGAAAAGTATAATTTTATTCAGAAGAGGTAGAGAGACCTCAGTTCTGCTTGCATATCTACACTCATCAGGAGTATTTGATTTCCAAAATTCGTTTACAAGAATTGGCATTTTACAATCCAGATTATTTTTTAAAAGTTATGTATGGGATGGCTTGGCCTTGTGACCCATTTTCTTAATTTTTACCTGTGTAGACTTTAGATTCACAAGGAGTTTAAGGATGCTTTGCTTTGTTTTACTGCAGATGTTATGAAAAATGCAAATTTAAAGAAAACTATACCAGAAGTTTAAGTGTAAATTCTTTACTGAAACTTGAGATCTTGGACAAAATTAGTTAGCCAGGACTAAAACTAGCCATCATACCCTAACAGTTTCTACAAAAAGTATAACACCACAGAGTATGAAGTATATTGCATAAAGGTACCATGTATGAGAGCTGTAGTGTAAAATCTTTTACATTTTTATGCAGCTAGATTTAAAAGCAAATATATCAAAACACTCTAGTCCTGCCTCCTTATTAGGACACTGAACATTGAGAACTGCTGTATAATCATCAGTAAATAGAAATTCTATCTCAGGAATAAGGAAAGGAAAAAATAGGATCAGGTGAAGGAATCAAAAGTTCACGTTCTGTTCCAAAAGTAGAAGTATATCTTTAAATTAAAAGATACTTAAAAAGTGTCTAAGCATTTCAAAAGAACACATCTAAGTAAGGTTTTGTTGGTTTTTTTCCCATGTTCAAGATAAAACAATCAGTATCAGGATAGACTGTTTCATGTGTTGAATATCTTACTTCAGTGAGAATGCTCAGAAGTGCATAAGATCCTAAAAGAAAGGGCTTTTTACTGTGAGCATGGTCAAATACTGTTTATCTAGAGTATTCCTGGAGATATTAGAAACCCAGGTGAAGAGAGACCTGCATGCTGTACCTGCACACACTTTAAGCAGAGCATTCAGACTAGATGATCTTCAAAGCTCCATGACAGCCTCACATACTCTGTGATTCTGAAATAATTAGGAAAAATATTGTAATGTCCACTGATTGCAACAAACCAAAATTTATATTGACCTTGAAAGGAAAATGAGAAATTTTGTTAAAGGCTTGACTGGTTTCATCTTCTCACGTCCCTTAAGAGGAATAAAAAACAACCACAATGTATTTTTTGTACATCTCCTTCCTTATTTTCATACTCACATTGATTTCTCCATTCCTCAGACCATTCCATCAGTGTGCAGTGTGTACTTAAGCAGCGGAGTAACACATCTTGTGCATTCTTAGCATTTTTTGAAGTCTTTAATTGATAATCTGACAGAAATGTTTAATCTGTATGTTACCCAAATGTGCAGACATCACCATCCAGGACTTGTGTTTGCAACTTGATGACTGGTGACAAGATGATTAAAGCCCTGGAAAGTCTTTTGTTAGGGGGGTGATGGCAGAAACATCGACTCTTCAGTTCTGAAAATGATAATTTCAGAGGAGGGACAGAGGTCTGTAGAACTGTGCTTTGAAGGAAGAAAGTAAATTAAATGACCTTGCTGACTGGTTTTATCCAAGGAAGTTATCAAAGTAAGTGGTTAAGTGTGACATTTAAAACAAATTAAATGGAAGTGGTTCTTCATACAGCAGAGGCTGCTACCTGTGATATCATTCTTAGTCAAAGGCTATTATGAATAATAAAAAATTTTGGAGATTTAAGGGTAGATGAAACAACTACACAAAGCAAAAATCTATTAGGTATTGCTCAATCATGGGAAGCTTTTTTGATTCAGGAAATGGTGGCAGTGTGTGTCTTACATGCTTGGCAAGTTTTTATGCTTCCATTTATGGACAGGAGACACTGTGCATCAGGATGAACGAATCTTTGGTTTGACCCATACAAGTCTGGGCAGTCTTGTATGTCTATATATTATACACCTCTATAGTTGGATGAATCATTTTGTATATATCACGTGTCTATATTTACTACATATGAAATTTCAAGTGAGATGCAGGACCTCTAACAACTTAAAAATTAAAATTAAAAAAAAAACTAATTAGACTTTCCACGTAGGAGTGGCTTACATCCAAAACATAGTTTTATCAAAAGTGGTGGAAAAATCCTTCATATTACAATAATCTGAGAATAGAGAAATAAATATCTCCAGTGCCTTTATAATAAAATTTTAGTTTTTCATTGTACATGGTCAGGCTTACCTCATTATAAGGGGTTTTGTATGTGTGTTTTTTGTTTGCTCATTTTCTTTAGAAAACAGGATTTACCCAGTATTTCTTTATGGGAGGATAAGCTTTAGAAATTAATCAACACCTGCCCTAATATGTGAAATCTTCTGCATAAATTGAGTCTTTCACAAGTTAAGCTGTAGTTATATATAGTAAACTGTTCATTTTCAGCATATGAGGTATATACCACCTACAACTAACCAAAGTGAAGACACAGTTTAACTACTACAGATGTGTTTGCTATCATTTCTTCTTCTGTAAAAGCTGCAAACCTCTGTTACAAGCTTGTGTATCCTGCTATTACCGCAACCAGGTCGTATTTTGTATTATAACTGCAGATGAAGGACCAATATAGATAATATCAGATTCATTACATTTCCAAGTTAATTAGCCTTGGAGTCAGAAGGTGTCAAAGCATAGTAGTGGTCTGTAGGCCATTTGAAAAATTAACAACTGAAGTGTAAATATATGACATTATGAACAAAAGAGAAATTTTTCAGAGCACCAGAATTCATTTGTCTTCAGATTCACCAACTCAAGTCAGAGCTCTTTAACATGTGGGGTTTCTTTTATCATAGCTTATTTCCTTGTTGTTAAGACCAGTGGGACACTGATGCTGATAAGATGTCTGGAAGCATAATCATAGCCTAATACAAGGTGTATATGGTAATAAATAGGCCCTTTATGTTTATATGAGCAAACTAAAGACCTCAGGAAGGGAATAGGATGGGTCAGATTTGGTTTTAGTGCATTTTACAGTTTACCAGGAAATTAATGGTGACATTACAAACCCTAGAGTCTCATGAAGTGTTCTTTTTGATGCTCTTTACCCAAACCTATCCTCAATAATTTTAACTTCCCATATGGCCTTTAGCAGAGAAAAATGCAATAACCAATCAAGTATTTTTTTGCACTTGTAAAATAGTTCACAGATGTTGCAACATTAATAAATGAAATTATAAAGTGAAAGAAAAAGTTCTATCTGATTTTGGCATATTCAAAAGTTTTCCAAAAGTATGTTGAAAACTGTCTGCTTCACATTTGTCAAGTTCCATGTTGTTTTTAATCTTGATTAGTGTCATAGCAGTACTCCCCAGCCCTGGTCAAGCAGAGGGCTCATCTTTACTGGTGTTTATCCACAAACACAGAGTAAAAAGTTTTTCTTTCTCTAGAGTTTAGGGCAACAGTGGGCATTTGAGACAGGCAGGACCACATAAGGGAGGCATTACCTTCCTAGCAAGCTGTCTGTGCCATTGTTATCCTAAATGGCAAACCTTGGAGTCTGTTGGTGTAAATTTGGTAGTTAGTGAAGGGAATAACTGAATGATCACAGGCACATCTCACATGAATTAATCTTCATCCTCTTTCTTATATCCCTGATGTTTGGAACACAACTCTGAATTGCACATTGCTCATGAGGCTGCTAGAACCCTTTAGAAAAAGTTATTACTAAAATTTAAACATCTGTATGCAGTTATTTATTGCAGGTGTCAATAGTTTTGAGCTTTTCCCTGACAAAATATTAAGATCTGACAAAATCACCCATAGGCAATTTCAAGCATTCTATCTAAATTTCACTTGAGAATTCCTTCAGTATTTAGATATTTAGTGTCTCTGCCTTTAAATTAATGCTATGAATATATGCAGGATGAATGTCACATGTTCCCCAAGGCACTTTTTCTCTTTCCATTTTCATTTCAGATATATCATTGTTGTTTCTTTTTAATATGTTCCATGAGTCAAACAAAAACTTAAGGGAGTCAGGAATCTTACAAAGTCTGTTTCCTTAGTCTGTATCTGTTACATCCTTGCTTCCCAAACAGTGGTAGCAACAGAGACCTCATACAGAAAAACCCACTTGTCTTTTCTTTCTTTCTTTGACGGAAGAAGGAGGAAAAGAAGTAAGAGATGCTACATATTATGCTTTGAGAAAGGCTTTTCACCTGGTCACAGGCAGAGAGATATGCTGGTCTAATTTTCAGAACTTAACAAGTAGCAAGTAAAGGCATCAGTTGGATAGATATCTATAACATCTGGGGATGTTGTCTAATGAAGGCTACTATGTAGGAGTAAGTGTAGTTTAGAATTGATGCATGGATGTTAAAACATATAAATGAGCTTCCAAGCAACTGTGTCCCATCCACATGGACAGATCTACCCTTGGAAAAAAAAAAGAAACTCTCCAGTCAATGGTGCTTGAGTGAAATGTGCTCTCATGTCTTGCAAACATGCACTGACTGAGGTCCGTGTATTGTATTTCTAATTCCTCTAGAAAGAACTCACAAAATATTGTAAATAGTGTTTGTTTCTGGTTCATGTTTCTTCTTGGCATATGTTAAAGTACAGTGTTGTAAAAGTGCTGTATCAAGCATTTTATTATTTTCTTCTCAGTCTTGCTTATCTAGTAGAAATTGATTTTACACTGGGAGGTGGAGAAATGCTTTGGGTGTTCATTGAAACTGTCATTGATTAACAGCCTCACTGCACTCCTCAGAGGGAGCATGCCCTTTCCAGGGTTGCAGTAACATATCTTCCTGCCATCAAGTGCCGGAAGGAAAAGCAGTGCCCTTCACAGACATGATTGCCGGGCTCTCTGTCTTCATACGCTTCAATAAAACTGGAGAGGAATAGCAAGAAGTACTGTCACAACCCCTTCCTGTCCTGTTCTTTCTTCATGCCATGGGCTAGACACCCCACAGTGCTAAGCACAGCAGGATGGGACCTGGAATTTCTGTCCAGTAGAAAAGAGAGTCACATTTCCAGGACTTCTGAGAGAGAGCAGAAAGGGAACACCTCATTTAGGAGGATGCTCACTACCTCCAACCCACCTTTGAGCAGGAGATATTTTGTCATGTTGTTTAAAACAGCAGGTTGGGTTTTGAAGCAGTGTCTAGGGGACCCAAAAATGTGGGTCAACTTTCCCCTCTTCCAATGGAAAGCAAAACTCCTTCTTCAGAAAAATATTCATTCAACCCTTTGGAAACTTGATAGAGGTTCTTCCTGTGTCTCCTGATGGAGCCATACATCTGTGTAAAGAGGGAAATTTTCATCCATCACCCAAAAGAGAGCAATGAAGAACCATGGCTCTACCTGACACCAGTTTCATTTGGAAGAGAATGAGAGAGGTACTTGTTACCCAAACCAATCTTAGTAGGCAACAGTAGACATTTTATGTGCAAGTGGTTAGAGGAAAGGATTTCCCATTATCATGCTTCTGGCTTTAAAAATCTGCCATCTCATATAGCACCTACAAGGAGCTGAGGCTCTTGGTGTGTGCTAGGTGTTATATATGTACCCTAATTAGGGAATATCTCTATGTCAGGATGAGGGTTAGGCATGAGTTCAGCCTGCGGCTGCCAAGTGTGTCCAAGCCTGGGACAGCAGGGAGATCTGCACAGAATTGCTACTCCCAGCACTTGTGGAGAGTTTTCTCTAAAGACGAGGCTTTAACAGAGCTGAAGTACCTCCAAGGTAAAAGTGCCAGGTGTTTTCTATTCCAAAAATCTTGACTCAGCATTTAAATTCTTCCTATGTCCCATTTTATGTATCAGCTGTGCTAGACAGCACCTTATGTTCCAGTATTCTTCCTGATTTCTGCTGCAATGAAAACAAATTGTGTTCTATCTTTAGCTATGCCTTGAAATATTGCAAGCTTCCAGAAATGTCTTTAAAATATTTGTCCTAGAATTATCAACATGTGAATACTGTTTAAAGTTTGCAGCGTTTACAAATTGCAGCGTTTACAAAGCATCTTACAAACAGCTTGTATTTGTAATACAACTTTTTTTACAGACTTAGTTTTTGTAGATGTTAGTGCTCATTTAAGGAGATTTAAACACAAAAATCTACGCCAAAGACAGCTGCTGGGAAACCTATCTGATATGAAGACCAGACAAAATCTGAATCTGAACAAAGGGTGATTGATAAACTACTGGATACACTATGATTACTTTTCTACTGAGATGAGCTAGTGAGTCAAAACTAATAGTTTTATTAAATATTCTGGTATTTGCTAAGAAAATCAAACACAGAAAAATAAAAGTGTTTAAGAAAAGTTTATTGACTTGATGTTATCTGATAAAACACACACAGAACTGTAGTTTCTATTTACAAGTAACAAACATTGTAGATAATATCTGCCAATTTTTATTATTATTTTTTAACTTCCACAGTATTTACTGAGGTATTTTTATTTTGATAGGCAGATCCTCGAATTTTAAGACTTGGCTTCACCTGTCAGAGTGATGTTTATGATACAGAGAACAGCTTGAAAGCACAGACTCAGAGAAAGATTAAAATAAAAGACACCTCTGGATGCCATGTGGTCCAGCTAACTTGCAAATTACACCAGGCTGCTCAGGATTTAGCCAGGTTTTAGAAATCCACAGGGATAGTAGTTTTGCAGTGTCTGGGCCTCATGCCCTGGTGCTCAGGTAGCCCCATGCTGAGAAACTTTATATACTCACTATACTCCACCAAAAAATTGCTTCTTAGGGTAAGTGGAAGAGTAAATAGAATTAATGCAAAAATATGCTATCCATTTGTTATTATTAATAAAAATAAACAAATAAAAAACTCAGCCCACACAATCCACTCTGCCCTCCCCTGCCAATATACCACCCCCAAAACACAAGTCATAAAATAAAGTTCAAGAGTAAGACATAGGAATGGCTAGAACTAGACTTTCAAAAACTGCTTGAGAAAAGGTAAATTTGAGGGGAGGAAGAAACCCTAAAATATACATTTTCTGTGAACTCTTGTTCACCAAAAGATATCCAGCAGTGAGTCAGCTCCTGCAGGGTGGTAAATTCTAAAAAATTGTAAAGAAGAAAATAAGAACAAGGGAGGAGACATATCCATTTTCACATTCCTAAGCAGCAACAGGATATGCCTTTCTCTGAAGAAACCAAGAACAAAAACTCTCAGAGTTGATAAATAAATAACAATTGAAACTTATGAGAAGTTAACTAAAAGTAAGGGGTAAAGAGATAGGTATGCCCAAAGCTCCAAAAGCAAAACCTCTGGTAGATGACCTGAGCAAAGATTACCACACATCTAATGATGACCAAGTAGCTTAGATACCAGTGGAACTTGAAGTATCAGTTATATATTCCAGATCTTCCAGCTATGGAGTAAAAATCTTAAATGTAACTACCCGAAGATTTGGGTAAAAGCCACAGACACAGCTTTCCCAACATTACATCAACATATGTCTCTAGAAGCTGCTCACTCTTGTGAGATACTAAGGACACGGTGATATGTATAATCAGTATATTATAAAACAGTTGCAGAGTTTCAAATGGAATCTCATGGATTAACAAAATAGTTTTGGCTGAAAGTTAGTTCTTGATATCATATAGTCCAGCCCCCCAATCAACCAGGGTCACCTAGAGCAGGTTGCCAGTGATCATGTCCTGTAGGGTTTTGAATACCTCTGTGAATGCAGATGCCACAATCTTTCTGGGCAACCCTGGTAGAAGAGAAGTGGGGTCTGCGTATTCAGATGAAATACCATGTTTTAATTTTTGTCAAGTGTATCCTGTCCTGTCAATGGGCAGTACTGAGAAGATTTTGACTCTGTAAAATGCACATGTAAAATATGTGAAAAATAGTTAAACTGGGGAGAATTCAAAGGCAGGCAATCCAAGAAAGAAAATTACATACATCATTCGGAAAGGTAGAAATACCAGTAAAAACTGCATTGAAGATATTTAATTAGCAAGAATATATCATCAAATTGGAATAACTAAATTATTGAGTATTTACATAATGGTCACTGTCAAGAAAAAGAGAATTTTCATGAATATTAGAGACACCATATATTGGCCAAATATGAGTCAGGACATTCAAAATCTATTACACAGAAATGACATTTACAGGAGATTGCAAGAATCCTTTTTGCTGTAAATGATGCAAGTACCTTTTCATGTTAACTTAAATTTTCATTTCCAGGCAGCATGTCCACAGAAAAATCAATGACACACAAAGATATCTTAGTAAGTGTTGTATATTATCAAAGAATATTAACTCTCCCATGGTGGCATGCAATTTTGCTTGATGACAAAATCCTTCCTTCCCTGCAGAAGTTCATCTGATGTTCTCATTTTGAACTGTATCTCACCAGTAAACACAAACTCATCTCCTGTCTGTGCTCTGACAACTCACAAACCTTCTTTCTTCTCTCAGTCTCTTTCAGTCCCAACCAGGTCTTTGTTGTGTTTCTGATGGCTTTCTGTGGGTAACCAGCCACTGCCTTATGCTAACATGGCTAAAAATCCTACTCATACTCAGTGATGACACTCTATATTGACAGCCTCCTTAATGTTTTCTGTCCCACAGCTAGAGACATCAGCAATGTATTATAAAATAATAGAGGCATAGAATGGTTTGGATTGGAAGGGACCTTAAAGCTCATCTCATTCCAAGCCTCTGCCAAGACTTAGCACTCACCTCATGACTATCAACTTTATACCAATTATTTTCCTTTACAGAAATATGCTTGCTTTCTTTGCCAGTTTAATCAGACAAAGATTTTTTTCCCCTGTCCCAGATCTCTACAGCTGCCCTCAGCATGAATAATGAATTTTTTTATACTTCCATAGACGCATCTCAAATAGACTTACAGGGATACTGCTAGACAGATTTTGTAATAGCAGCTCATTTAAGAGGAAAAAGAAACCATCATATCTTCTTTGTATATAAATATTCTAAAAAAGAACAATCAAAAAAGGAGAAAGCTTGTTCTCTGTGTAAAAAATAACTTGGTCATGTAACAAAGAAAGCTTAAGTGCTCTGGACAACCAGGTCACAAAGAAGATAAATTACCAAAAATTGTCACTGTGGGTACAGATTTGATGTTACAGGATTATACTGTTCATAAAATCATGGAGAGATTCCTTTAAAGCATTAAGGAATGAATGCCCAAACCATGTTTCTTCTCACAGTCTTCCTAAAGAATAGCTCTAATCATATGTGTCCTAATAATAATTATTCTAAAAGATCAAAAAGGAGAGACCAATCTTGTTGCACAAAGTTTGTCACATTTTGAAATCATTCAGTAGCTGTAGACACTTGTCAAGAATTCGTTGTTTAAAAATCTCTTCTTTAAAAAAATCCCAAAAAATAAATTTAGCATACAGTAATCTGCAACACCACTACTTGAAACCATCACCAGGAACCCCTAGCATGAGGTGGAAAATGAAACTGGAGTTGTCCTAACACTAGATTTTGGGCTCTGCTCTGGAGAGGTGTGAGGCCAGTGCTGCCCACTGCCCTGCAACACGCCCTCCAGCTCTACCAGGGCTCCTGCCTGACTACTGTGACTCTCTGAGGTGCAGTAGATCTGCAGCAAGGACATGGCAGCAGCCTTTAGACCTCCATGTCCAGGGGTTTCCTGGTGGGAGTTTAGCGCATATTGATGACATTTGCTGGCATTTTCATTGATGACGTTTGCTGGCATTTTCAGAGAGGCACAGATGTGTTTGTTTCTTGTGCTTGTTGAATTTTCCTCTGCTGATGTGACTTTGTGGTCTATCTGTTTCTCTCACTGACTCATGATCTAGGAGAAAGCAGTATGCATCACACAGCTATGTTATCAGAGTTAGAGTTTACAGATTAATAGTGACTCATCAGTTGGACAAATAGCAAAAGTTTTCTCAATCTATTAATATATTTTTTCTATTCATGCATATTCTGAGTAAAACGTGTGGCTATTGTTTCTTCTGAATCAACTCAGAATGTGCTGGCACTTCTGCTGTATTTCTTTGACCCGGAATTTTACCTGCACTGGAGCTTTTATCTTTGGTTCAAGGGAAAACATTATTTTTTCATAATTGTACTCAATTATCACAGACACCTGTGAGATGCAAAAGAAAGACTGAATCCCTTCTGAATCCTGGGCACATCTTGTACACTCAAAATGCATATGCATCACTTGAGATAGGTTGATTGATAAGCAGCACAATTGCAAGACCACAGTGATTGCCATCAGTTAGGAGCTTCTGCTGGAAAGAAGAGCTCTGAACAAATTGCATAGATGTGGTAGGCTTCCAAGGAACTCCCATGTTTTTTTCCAAGTTCAAAATTCAAAGGTAATTATGTGCTCATCTGGGCTGGTTTTGACTGGGACAGTGGCTTGTTTTTCCTGTATTAGTTTGTATGGAACTATGCTTTGGATTTGTGCTGAAAACACAGGGATGTTTTTATTGCTGCTGAGCAGGGCTTGAGGACAGACAAGGCCTTTTCTGTCTCTCACTCCATCCAGTCCACCAGCAAGGAGGTTGGGTGTGCACAAGGAGCTGGGAGGGGACACAGCCAGGAAAGTTGATCCCAAATAACCAAAGGGATATTCCAGATTATATGGCATCATTCTCAGTGCATAAAGGGGGAAGAAGGAGGAATGGGGTTGATGTTTTGGAGTGATAGGCTTTGTCCTGCTAAGTCAATATTACATGTGATGGGGCCCTGCTCTACTGAGGATGCCTGAACAACTGTCCAAACATGAGAATTAATTTTTTTTTTTTTTTTTTTTTTTTTTTTTTTCTTTCCTTGTATATGTAGCTTTTTCTTTTACCAGCTGTCTTTATCATAAGCCATGCGCTTTCTCACTTTCACTCTTGTGGTTCCCTCTCCCATGCCAGGAGAGGCTTGGGAGAGACTGCTTGAGACCCATTGATGCTGGGATAAAACCATGACAGATCCAGGCCATCAACT
Organism: Onychostruthus taczanowskii; assembly: GCF_017590055.1. Lineage (NCBI taxonomy): Eukaryota > Metazoa > Chordata > Aves > Passeriformes > Passeridae > Onychostruthus > Onychostruthus taczanowskii. The sequence continues at coordinate 126,065 of NW_024498773.1, forward strand.
GGCAATTGTCTTTTTGCCATCAGGGAGGTCAAATCTACATCACCAGTGCCTTCCCCAGCATACACTACTTTACTCTTCTTTTCTCCCTATCTCTCATTCCCTCCTCAGCCTGTTTCTCTCCTGATGACCACCCCAGTTTTTATGCTTTCCCACCTTCCAAGCCCCACTTGTGTAGTCCTTGTCTCTCTAACCAGACCTGTGCCAGTGGTGGAAAAACAGCACTGTGGGTCCTTCCTCCCTCCATGCTTTAGCAGGCGTCCTGATGGAGAAAGGTAGCTGGGGAGAAAAGTGGTGTTTCAGCCTCCTCTCACAACAAAATAACATAAGGCTGACAGGTGTCTCTGGTCCCTCGTGGAATAAGGCCTATCTCTTCCTGTCCCCATACGTTCATACCAAAAGGAAGAGAGGCAGAAGAACAGCCAGCTGGAGAGCGCCTGAAAAAGGAAGATGCTGCTCCGTCACATAACCTCACACTCTCCATAGCTCTCAGTCTCCTCTATATATTGAAGTAGTTCCATTTTCAACACCTGATTTATTTCTCTTAGTCAGTGCTGCAGGATAAGAGAGTAATGTCTTGAGTCCAAAATCATAGCATCTTTACATCATGAAACTATATTAGATGCTTCATTAGACATCTCTCCCTCAGAGCCTTCCCTCACCTTGAGCATATATATGAAATCTCTGCTGGACAGCCCCTGGTGAGACCTTTGCCCCAAGGGAGATCTTTGTGCATATAAGTGTGTGCATGGTGTGTCCCTGTCTATGTACACACATGAATAAGGATACATTTAAAAGCAATCTCTGGATACGATGCTGAGAAAGCATCTCAGTGATTCATCTTACCAGGACTGCGCAGTGTGTGACCACTGGGCTGAAAAAGGGTGCATGAATTTTTAAAAAGACCTAACCACTTCAACAGCCTGATGAAACCCATGTGGAGCTTCTGCCCAGCCTTTTGGTACATAAGAAGGTTAAAATTCTGGTTTTGCTTAGATTCACTGTGAAAAATGACTCAACAAAAACCTACAAGTTTTGAACTGAGGTGTACCACACTGTTAGCTCCTTCCTCTCTGAAAGAAAACTCTTCCAATTTGGTAGTAGATGGCACATTCATGGAAACAATCAGAAGGAGTTTGGACAGGACTCTGAGCAACCTGATCTACTCAATATCCCTGCTCATTAGAGAGGAGTTGGATTAGATGAATTTTAAAGTTCCCTTTCAACCCAAAATGTTTATGTCTATTATTTTATGAAAAATGTAGGGGTTTTGCACCTGCAAATCTTCATGCATAACTGATTGAGAGTAGTGAATTTATGTTCTTATACTTTATTAAAGCATAAGGACACAGTTTCTTTTGCTATGAGGACCTTAAAGCAATGTTCAGGATTCTGTAAGACCCTTCCATCTTTTTCCTTGTCAGAATAGGTTGTGTGGTAGAAAACGTCTTTTCTGTTTTAGAGAAAGACAATGAGAAGTGTCATTTGTCAGCAAGAGATGTTACAGAATTTTACCACTAAATTACAGCCATTGGTATTTATATTTGAAGTAGTAATAGCACTTTTTCTTTTTTTATCAAGATACATATTGACTAGTCTGCATTTTAAAAAGATGATATACATGGGACAGAAAATTTTCACGTACATTTACATGGTTACTCTGCTCTTGCCATCTCATCTCCTCTGTGATGCTGTCAAACAAAGTATATTATTATATTAACTATAAGTTAATATAGTTATCATTTTCTTCCATATAAAACATGGAAGTATTTTTCTATTATTCATAGGAATGCATTATAAACAATTTGTTTAGCAGAACATATGAAAAGCGGCACAAAAAAGAAAGTTTATGGAAGCTTGTACCAACATATGAAAAAAAGTTATCAGAGTCCAAACTATCTAAGTCTAATAGCATTTTCCTCCTCTTTTCTTCACATGATGTATTTCTATCATAGTGTGATAAGAAAAGCACAAAATTCTTTGATCTCTTCAGAGAGTAGGCCTGCTCTAGGAGCTGATACTAAGACAGACGAGAGTAGAAGAGAAGGTTGTGTTGGAGAAGATCTAGGTGTTTGGTAAAGCTGTCTAGGCTCTTCACAGCATTGATATGAGTTTCAGTTGTCAAGCATTCAGAAGTCTGAAGATGCCATAACATTAAAAAGCATTATTCAATTCCTTGTTGCAAAGTAGATTTGCAAAAGATTTTTGCCTCCTAATGTTTACTTAGAAACTTCTGGCTGTTTCAGAGCATGACATTTGGCATAATGGGAATTGAGTTCAAATTAATTTGAAATATTTTTGAAACTACTCTGAGATTTGTCTTGCTAAGAAAGTGATTATTCATTGTCATTATATTCTCCAGAGCCAATGATGGTAATGTCTTGGTGACCTGGGCTGCACCAGGTGCCTCTTGGTGTTTCCTACAGATTTACTTGTTGGTAATTTGATGAGATGCTGTGTTGTATTGAGTTTTGATTAGGAAGACAGGCTGAGAGAGTTGGGATTATTCAGTCTGAGCAAAAGAATGCTCCAGCAAGTTGTTGTATCCCTGTAACTGAAGGGAGCTACACAAAGGTCAGAGAGGGATTTCTGACAAGGGTAGTGATAGAACAAGGGGGAATGGCTTTAAACTGCCAGAGGGCAGACTTAGTTCACATAATAGGAAGAAATTCCTTACTGTGAGGGTGATGAGGTGCTGGAACAGGTTGCCAAGAGAAGTTGTGGATGCCCCACCAACGTAAGTGCTTCAAGGCCAGGCTGGTTAGGGCTTTGAGCAACCTGGTTTAGTGGAACTTGTCCCTGCCCATGGCAGGGGGGTGGAATGAGATGGTCTTCCAACCCAAACCATTCTCTGGTTCTATGACTCAAAGAATTAAGAACCTTCACATGCACAATACGAAAATTTAACAGACCATTTCCTTATTTTTAGTAAGACTGTCTCATAGCCTTTCATATACAATACAATGCAAGTCTATCATTACTTGTTTCTACTCTACTATTTTGTTTTCTGAATTTGTCATTGTGACACTGCGTCCCAGTTGCCCATGGGTTATGTTTCATGAACATGTCTTAAGTGATCTTGAAGAACCTAATTCCCACTTCCTTGTACTCCACTAGCTGTTAATCAGCATGGTGAGAGGAATTACAGTTTACAGAACTAACCCCAGTTTGGCATATTATTTTTCACAGAGCTTCCTCCAAATTGATTTCTTTATCAGTTCACTATAAACATTCTTGCAATAAATGTCCTTAGATCCTTTTTTTCATTGGTTTTGTTTAGAACTTTCTTATTTTTTTGGTTTCTTACCAATATAATTTTGAGATCTCCAGTGAACCTCTTAGATTTTGTTTGTTTCTGCCTGAAGTGAAAATTTTTCCAGCTACTTCCCACATATTTCCACAGATTCTTCCCATGGAAGTTCCATGAAATTGATTTTCTCCCACTCAAGATTAATCAAGCAGACATTCCTACTAGGTGCTGAGTAAAATCAAGGCACTTATGTTAGCCTATGTATTTCAGTTAGTAGCAACTTTAAAAAATTGTGTTGTGAAACCAGTAATGAAAATATTAAAGATTAATTTTATGTTTGGAGTCCTGTTTAAATTTTTTTAAGATCATGCAAATGAAATATTGTTCAGGCTTGCACAGTATAGGATGTCTTGCTTCCTCCTGCTCAGGTCCAGAAACTGTGGTCTCTGTCTGACTTTCTCTTTTCCAAACTGCATGGCATACATTACAATAACTTTGCTCTTGTTACACTTTGTGATTTTGAAATTTGCATCATCTGCTCCTACAGTTTATACCATGAGAACTATTTTTCAGTTTAATTTCCACACAAGCCACATAACCCTGATGTTGATGACTGACTTGGAAAATGGGTTATGTTGCTTTCTCCTTTCTTGAAATTTGGACCCCTGTTTGTCTACTTCTCAAGTAGCTACATTAATTATGTCTGCTAATCCTGACAATTGTAAAATCAACAGTCTACATACTATTAGCATATATTATGCTAATATGTGATATTTGATATCACAAATATCTGACTTCATTTTGGGTGTTCAAGAGAAAAATCCCACAAAGCAAGAAAATGAAGACTTTAAACTGGTTGATCCTTTCATCAAACAGGCTTCAAACTCCAACTGCAGATTCATGCCTAGAGCTGCTCTTGCTTCAAAGCTTTTATTAAACTTTGCCTCACTTTGCCTCTGTTTGAAAAGTGGCTCCAGCTATAACCATTACTCCAAACTAGCCTTCAAATGCCACAAGCCCTCAGTAGAAAATAATGTAAACTTCTGTGAGCAAAGGTGGTCTTTTGTGACCAGCAAACACACTTGCAGAATGTTACAGCAGGGACTATTAACACTGTGCTTATTCCTTCTTTCAGTGACGATAGATTATTATCATTATTACGCAGATTTTTATTGCAGTGCTATGAATGTCACTCCATCATTTAGATGCAGCCCAGAGAGCCAAGTGTGTTCTGGGCTTCACCCAGAGCCCCGTGGGCAGCAGGGGAGGGAGGGGATTCTGCCCCTCTGTCCCACTCTGGTGAGACCCCACCTGCAGAGCTGCCTCCAGCCCTGGGCTCCCAGCACAGAAAGGACACGGAGCTGCTGGAGAGAGTCCAGAGGAGGCACCAAGGTGATCAGAGGGATGGAGCACCTCTGCTATGAGGGAAGGCTGAGAGAATGAGGATTGTTCAGCCTGCAGAAAAGAAGTCTTTGAAGCAACCTAATTGTGGCCTTCCAGTTCCTGAAGGGAGCTCACAAAGATGGAGAGGGACTATTCACAATGGCACAGAGTGACAGGACAAGGGCGAATGTCTCCAAACTGAAAGAGAATAGAATGGATATTAAGAAGACATTTTTTGTGACAGTGGTGAGGTCCTGGTGCAGGTTGCCCAGGGAAGATGTGGATGCCCCAGCCCCGGAAGTGTTCAATGCCAGGCTGGACAGAGCTCTGAGCAACCTAGTCTAGTGGAAGGTCCCTGCCCACAGCAGAGGGGTTGGAACCAGATGATCTCTAAGGTCCCTTCCAACCTTCTGTGATTTTAGCAAAACAAGTCAATAATTAAGAAGACCAAGACATAATAAAGTGAATGATCAGTTCACAGAAATGGAAATAAACCATGCAAGTCTTGGTTTATTTCATCATTTCCTATTGCACAGGTATGGCTATTCTATGGCTACCTGGTCAAAAAAACCCACTATAATCTCAGCCTTGCATTGTGCCTATCCTAGTAAGCATCCCAAAAAGTGACGTTGCACTGCTGTTTCTAGAATGTTGCTAGAAGTCTGCATGGAGTCCCACAGCTTTGCATGAGGTTGGCTTTCTGGTTTTCACTTCCAATAACTTGGAGACTTGCACATCAAATACCCATGCAAGCAGCAGAGTAAACATAGCTGCTTGGCAATACACAGTCATACCCATTACAGTGTTGTTCTCCTCATCAGGCACTCATCTCAGAAGTACCCTTTTCAAAAGTACTCATTTCCTTCCTATTTGGTTTAAACGGCAGCAGCTGCCAAGTGTTGAAGTGCTCAAAATTTGAAAAAAAACTAGAGTGTCAAGTAGTTCTTCAGTAGTTTTGGCCTTCTAAGGAGAGTGTTATTGAAGCTCAAGAATACTTTATGTTTTAAGAATGTTTTCTCACAGTTAAAGAAAAATTAAAAATTGTTTGCCTGCATTATTCTACTTTACACAGTTTTTTCATATTTTTCCTTTTTTTTTTTCATTTTCATCAGCCACATCTCTGCTCTTTCTTAGCATGTTCCTCTCTCTGTTGTAGTTGAGTGGGCAGTACTGCAGTCCTTATGTTAGTCCTCTCCTGTTCAGGCATAGGATTTTAATCCACTGGGATTTGCTATTATTGATATGAAATACCTCTCTCTAGTGTGTTTCTCTAACATGACGGAGAGTAACTTCTCCAAGAATTTGTGCTGTCTACTAGCTCTGAGCATCCTGAGACCTATCTTAATGATTTAATGATGTTTCATCCACTTCTCACTCAGATTCTCTGAGATCTTTGTAACCTCTTCTAAAACTACACACTGATTCACTGAAAAGATAGCTAAGACATTTCATTGTAGACAAAGCACTAAGTCTGACAAATAATATCAGGCCACATAAAGAATTATTTACTTCTCATGTTTCATATTTTTGAGAAAATGCTCTAGCAATGGGATACTCCATTTGTTCCCATGCCACCTGATGAACAATGAAAATATCACATCAGATTATGATACAGGGACTGAAATTTTAGACTCTGTAAGATATTACCTCTTGAATGAACTTGTCAGAGAGCTGGCAAGAAGAAAACCAAAGTTAGATTAGCTGTAGAAAATCCAAGCAACCTGCCTCAATCAATAAGACTCAGACACCTTTAGAACTTGCTGGAAGGTGCTCAGGAGCAGTATTCTTACAAAAGGGGAAGAAAACCACTGATGAATTAATATTTTATTTAAATGGGATGGGTATGGGTGCACTGATCAACATAAAAATAGTGAAACTTGTTAGAGGGAGCTTGGGAAGAATAGGTCAATATATAAATAATTTGCAAGCATTGTGGATATGTTATTTACTAACCAAGTAAATGTTTATGGTGGATCAATGTGGGCTGTAAAGACAACACATGCACACACACACAAAAAGTAACTGGGTTCCACAGCAGAATTATGGTTATCCAGTTGTAAGAAAAGGCATTTTTTAATACAGGAGTCAAGCACAAATGAAATGTAGAGACAACAACAAATTTTTAAGAAACTGGACATAAAACCACTACAGGGAACACAAACAGAAGAACTACCTAGAGATATAAAACAAAATAATGAGTGTATTTTCATTTCTTCTGGAAGCTGACACCATGCCAAGGAAGCTGTGGACTTAACAGGCAAAAAAAAAGTAAAGGAATGCTCTAGTAAAATACTTATAGCTGTAAAGCATTACATTGCTCCATTTTTGGCACATGAAAGTCAAAAGAGTTGGCTGAGAATAAAATTTTGATTTTCTCAGAAAACTGATTTGAATGAGAGCTTGAACAGTGAAAAACCTTCAGGTTGAGCTTGAAAAGAACAAGGCATGAAATAGCTGAGATGGCAGCAACAGTGTGGAACTTCTGGTCAAAAATGCTCTGGCAGAGAAGGACTGGATGGTGTCAAATGTGGCCCCAGAGTCTCCGTGGGTGTCCAGGAGTGGACCAGATATCTAACTACCACTAAGTATGTTTGCAGTGCTGGGTAAATGTATGACTACAGCAATATAAGAGAGAATATGCAGACAGCAGAGACAGACTCAGGAAGAAACAGCTCTGGTTTTGTAGGAAACTGTGCATCACCAGCATTACTGGTTTACTCTGAAGCAATTACATGCGTAAGGTGAGTCAGTCATACATCACAGTTAGAATTATGAAAAGCTTTTTGCGAGATCTTCTGAGAAAGTCTCTTAAAGAAACTAAATTGTCATGGGAGTGTAAATATTACTAACAACTATCTAAATGTTGAGAAATAAATTGTAGGAATAAATTGAGATGTTTCATCATGAAAGGACATTGTCAGCAGGTTTTCTCAAGAATTAATATTGACCCTCTCATATGTGAGCTAGAAGAGAGTTGGACAGTGAGATGACAACTTTTGCAAACCTTATATAAAATAATAGACATTTTTCAGAGCAACTTCTGGCAGCTAGTCTTATTCTAAAATTTGTACAGTATGGAGTGACAGAGTGCTGAAATGTCATTCAATAGTGACAAAAGAAATATAGAGTGAAACATAGAATATGTGAATGAACATAATGTGGATTTATATGTGAAGAAATTGTCCTACCAGTGTTTTATAAGTTAGGTATAATTGTTCAGATCATAGATGTTAGAGCCACTAATTCCATATGCAAAATCATCCAAAATAGGCAAATAAAATACCATAACCCATTAAGAATACAATATTTATGGAAAATGTCTTTCAACAGAAGATGTGGTTTTAATCTAAAGCTTTCCTTTGGTGTCGTGGCTGCAATAGTATTCTTACAGTTACATGAATTGGAAAAGAGATGAAAACAAAGATGATTCTGCAAATGTGTAGATTCACATCTTTAATTATGAAAAATAAGTCCAGTTCTGGTTCTTTTATATGACTAAAAAGACAAATCGGAAAAGGAAAAAGGGTGGAATCTCTGTGACAAGAGACTTAGCAGCTCTTTTACCAGGGAGACATAATTGACGATGGGGATTTGTAAAATTTCCAATGGACAGGAAAAGGAGTGACTAGGGAATGAATTTGCACTGTTTCTTAGGGCAAAAGGCATGTGAAACTCTTAAACATCACATTTAAACCACACAATGGAAACATTTTCCTACAGAATTCATCATCAATCTGTAATGCAAATCGCTGTAGGAGCCATGGAAACAAAACATTTGAACGAAATTAGGCAGAGCTTAGACTAGCTCATGCTGGGTACGTCCACCGAGGGCCACTGAATGTCACTGGTGGAAAGCAGCCTCCAGCTGAGGAAATCCTTGAACCCCTGATATCAGAAACTGTATCAGTAAGCCTACTAAGCCATTTCCTACATGACTGGCTTCTAGTACTCTTTTCCAAAGTATTAATTACTTGACACAGAACAATAGAATAATTGCAGCATAATGGGTCTTGATCTTGATTTTCTGTTCTCCTAGGTCTGTTTCAGTCCTATGCTGGTCAAAAGAAGAGATTAAGTTTAGTCTTGGCCTCCTTTCTGCCACTCATCTAATGTGGGATGCTGGTACTGAGTCTGTTGACAAGACCATAGTTTAGCTCATGATGGATGCAGTGGGGTAATTTCTGGGTGTCTCATTGCTGTCCTTTCACCTCCACAACTTCTCTGAATCTCATCTTATTACTGGAATTTGCTCTCCCCAGCGTCCTCAGTTTTGCACATATGTGGTTCTGCTGAGTCAGGACCAGGCCACCCACTCCTTCCAAACGTCCAGGAATCCCAGGACTTTTCCACCAGGAAGCACAAAACCTTGAAGGCCCTGTACTCAGAAGGGTGAACAACCCAAGAAGCCCCTTCCTGGAATGAGGGATTTCCCTGCTACACCAAATGAACTCTCAAAGCAGCAACAGGCACAAGGACACACAAAAGGGTCAATCCAAGTGAGAAACAAGCCACGCGTTGGGAGTAAGAAATTCAGATATGGCCATATAAATTCAATCCATTCCATGAGCATGCTATATGCAATAATTTAACAGTGTATAATCATAACTTGGAAAAGGAGTGTTGGCATCATAGAACATCATCTTGACACAGAATTTGTCTTGGACATTCTACTTCCCTCCTACTCTTTGAGTCTTGCTATACTAAACATCTTCCTGCTCAGACTGTTTGAGGACATTTATAAACATGTGTTGTCAATTCTTCTTAAACTTCCGTTTTAATGATGGAATTGTTTTCAGTTTGAAGATGAACACACCAAATCAATCACCTGTTCTGAAAATCAAAAAACAATTTAGTTTGGAAAGACCTCTAGGATCACTGAGTCCAGCCATTAACCTAACAGTGTCAAGTCCACTACTAAACTGTGTCCCTGAGTATCACATCTACAAGCCTTTCGAACAATTTCATAGTTGGTGATTCCAGCACTTCCTTGGACAGCCTGTTTCAGTGCTTGACAACCCTTTCAGGGAAGAAATTTTTCATGATCTAAACCTCCCCTTGTGCAACTTGAGGCCATTTCCTCTTGTCCTATTTCTTATTCCCTGGGAGAAGAGGCAAATCCCCACCTGGCTATGAGTCTTCTCAGGGAGTTGTCAAGGGAAATAATGTCCACCCGAGCCTCCTTTCCTCCACGGTAGACACCCCCAGTTCCCTCAGCTGTTCCTCATCAGACTTGTTCTCCAGCCCCTTCTCCAGCTCTGCTGCCCTTCTTTGTCATGCTTCAGAGCAAAACACAACAAAACAGAAAACAAACAAAGATTCAGATTTCATTTTCAAAGAGAAAAATGTTTGTGAAATTTGTGAAATCCCCAAAATATATTTCTTTTTTTCTAGGGAATTGTAACAGCTCTCCTGTAGCATCCTTGACACTGGGGGGAAGGAAAGTGATTAAATACTCCTATTTTTAAAATCCTGTAAATTAAATATCTAGCCATAGCTTAACTTTCTGTTACTAGGATTATAGTAAAAAATGCTATTAAAATTGAGCATGATTCACCAATTTAAGAAAAGGAAAATTGTAGTATTACAAATACTACAATTTGTAATTTACCATAGCTTAACTTTCTGTTACTAGGATTATAGTAAAAAATGCTATTAAAATTGAGCATGATTCACCAATTTAAGAAAAGGAAAATTGTAGTATTACAAATACTACAATTTGTAATTTACCATGTCATTTTCAACACGACCCATAATCTTGCAGCTGCAAAGTTGAGTCTAGTTTCTCATGAAAAAGAAACATTGACTATGAATTGTGAGAAGTCTGACCTTTAAAAGTAGTTTGAACAAATTTTGGTTGTTCAGTTCAAGTACAAGTACTCTGAAGAAAGATAACATCTCTCAAGAGTAAAGAAAACAAATGCAAAGAGCACAGTGTTGTGTCCTCTTTCCACCAGGTAGGAAAGATATTGATCAACGACCTTAAACTATCATATAGCACAGACATGAGTAAACATTGTTTGAATAGAAGCACTTCAGAAATTTGTCTAGAACAGTCATATTTTCATAGCTTGGTGTGATCAAGTACATGCTGACAGGTCCTCTGTCAGAAATAGTGTCGATATATATGATTATGCCTTGAGGAAGGCATAATATCATCTCTTGGCAGCTGTTCTAACTCCATGTATTTTTATGAACAAAAAAGTATTGCCTTTGTTTATATCGCCTTTTGAAGTATCAGCTGTTTCCTTCCCTCAATCACTAACTGCTAATATGTTTTAAAAATAGTTCCATTTGCCTGTCATAATCCCTCCAGTTGTAATTTAATTAGAAACTTGCCCACTATGATTTAATTTTTTTAAAATAGTTTTATTCCTTTATACTTGCCCTTAGTTATGATAATCACTGGCTTCAGAGAGGCCAAGGCAGAGTTCTCTCTGTTAAGTATCACCATCAAAAGAGGGAAGAAAACTACAGTACTGTCTTTACTCACCATTGGCTTTTCCAAGCCAAACAGCTTCTATCTCAGCTTCTATGTTGAAATCTTCCTACACAAAAGTATTTTTTCTGGGTAAATCATTTTTGCTCTACCAGAGTTCAGTAATGAATGAAATACTTTCTCAGAACAGGATAGCAGTCCCCCACAGTCTCAAGGAATTTCCCTGAAAATAACTCTTCTAATAGGATAAATATTTACAGAGGGAGAATATCATGAGCCAACTCTTTAATACCTTTTTGGATTTTTTGGGTTTTTTTGGGTTTTTTTGATGATGAAGATCACATTGGTTTAATCAGAGACTTACAAGTAACTCAGGTTGATGCTGTGTTAAATACAGTTTTAAATACAGCTCCTGCTATGTCCATATATTTCTTCTGTTCCCCACAAACATGGTCACGCCCCCACCAAAAAATAGGATTCTCCATGGTGAACTGGTGTTGCCTTGAGGAGGTACATAAGATGATGTTTATTGGAAGATCTGTGTGATTAAGTTTGTGATTTTCATTTTGTTGCTCATCTTTTCTAACATGTCGTCAATAATGACCTCAGAGGCTTGTGGGGTAAACTGTGTTCTTTCCTTTTGGTCCTCATCCAGTACTACATCAAATATTGGGAGGTTAGAATAGAATAGAATAGAATAGAATTATAGAATAAAAAATTATAGAATTATAGAATAAAAAATTGTATAATTATAGAATAAATAAATAATTATAGAATAAAAATTCTATTTTTAATAGAATAAATATTAGATATATAGAATATTATAGAATAAAAATTTCTATTTTTAATAGAATAAAAACCTGAGAATGTGCTTGTATGATATTTCTGTTTCTGGCTAAAACTGAGGTACAGAAGTTTGCCTTTGGTTAAATAACGGAAAACTATCTGCCCCAGAACAATGATCTGAAGTGTTACATAGGTATACATTAGACATTACACATACAGGTGTCTTCCAGAAGATGTTATGATGGTTCAAGTCTCCCATGAGAACCAGGACATGTAAATTTGAAGCTTCTTCCAGCTGTTTGTGGAAGGTTGCATCCAACAGTACTTCTAGGAAGGGTAGTCTATAAAGGACACCCATCGTGGTGTCCATCCCTCTGGTTCTACCTTCCAAGCCACCCTGTAGTAAAGCTGCATCTGTTTGAGCCATTTCCTCTTCACAGGGTACATATCCATCCATATATGCTGTGTAGTGTTCAGATGATTAGTCAAACATGGCTAAAAATGAACATATTTAGCCCAGAAAACAATAAATGCATTATGAGGGAGTGGAAACAGCATGTACAGACTTCTTTATGCTACTACTTCTGTTGATTTCCACCAGAAAATAGCTTTATTCTGTCACTTTCTAAAATATAATACCTATTATTAGGATTAGAACAGGACATTTGCCAGTCATGTCATTCAATCCTTGCTTAGGAGAGACTGTACTGAGTATCCATAACTTTAGGTTATGTATGGAATATGCTCTTTCAAAATTGGAAAGGCATGGCAAATTCACATAGAATTAAATATAAAAAGGAAAATAATGAAATGTAGAACCTTTTCAATTATATGTTCCTTATGTTGCAAGCAACTTTTTGAAGAAATTAGTGGGTAGCTTTATCTTTAGGACAGGCAATATGAACTATTTTGTGACCTCAGTAATTTTAGAAGCCATGTAGTTCCCACTCCTAAAAAAAATGGAGTTCAAATGGCTTGCTTGGTAGGGATTTTTCCAATTTCTCTGCAATAAGTTTTGGAATATCTATAATCTGAGTACCAGAACCTAGACTCATTAGGGGCTGGTTTTGTTTCTGTTGCTAAAAAAATGACACTTTAGGAATTATATTCTTTCCTTTGCAATACCTTGTCTAGACTGACATATCTGTTGTGTGGTGTTAGCAAGTGGAGTTGAACATATTTATTGAGGGATTCAGTGTCTGGTCTGTAAAATACTGTGTGATTTCTTTATGTATGGTACTATGAATGTTTTTTTCTCCTTCTGTGCAACTACCAAGTAAAAACATCCTGAAAATCTTCTTATATGAAGTTAACTGTAAAAATTCTCATCACTGAAGTAGATTAACTCTCTACTAGACTTGATCCTTACAAGAAAGAAAATACAAGCCTTCTTCAGAAACTGAAAGAAACTGTTAACACAACACATGGGATACAGAATACAACCATTAGATGCAGGAGGTTTCAACTTCGCATCTCAATTACTTTGAAAAACTGCTTGAAGCAACATTGTGTCATGGACTTCCCAAACTCACAAGTGAGCTGTCTGCTTCAGATGCAAGAGTTGTGATACTCATAATTTCATTTCTCATAAAAGCAACCATATGTGGAAAGTGGTAAAAGGCAATGTCCAGACTTTTTAAACTCATTGTTTATTTCTAGTTTCTGGCATTATATACTTGTATGTCTATCTCAATGTAAGTATGGGAGAATGAAAATTTTCTCTGAATGCTTTCTGCCCCAAATAGCTGCCTTCAGGCCAGGACTTTTTCCTTCAAAGTTAAAAGTCATAGGAATGTTCAGAAATTTTAATTTCTGTTAACTGCATTTACTTCTAAAATCTAAGTAAAAAAAAAAAAAAACAAACTGGAAAATAGTTTTTCATCCTATCCAATTTATCTAAAACATTTTTGTGGTCAGTTATACACAAAAAATAGTGTATTTATCCACTTTTTCATATACAGTAGTCAGTGTTTCAATGTCTAAACATAATCTACATACATTTAAAGTGGTTTTGTCAAGTTCTATCAGATTTAACAAAGCATCTGCCAAAACCAAAACAAATACTTGCTCTGTCAGAAAGCTATAACCTCTTAGAGAATCCTTTTAAGAGACCAATGAAGATTTTTAACCATTGTAAACAGGTCCAGCCCTTGGATTATTATCCACTACTGATTTTCTGTGCAGGAAGGAACAAAGTTACAATAAGGAGTCCAAGGGCAATCAAGAGAGGTTTCAGGGCTTTGGGGTGACTGGTTAAGGGATTAGGAGTGCAAGCACTATTCCCTCTATCTTTCCAGTTAGAGGAAATGATGAGGAAAGAAACACGAAGACGGAGCGATCAATACCTGGCTCCATGACTGGTAGGGGTTTTGACCATGGGTTGGGCTACAGGACACCAGACCTGCAGGCAGCAGATGGGGTACACCTGTCTCAAAGTGGGAAAAGGATTGTTGCAGTTAGACAGGTTCATTGCAACAGCTTTAAATGAGGTTTTGAGGGGAAAGGGAGAAAAACAGGCTCGATAGAGATAAGCCTGAGGGTGACCCAGATGGGGGTCAGACTCTTTTCACAGGTGACAAGATGAGAGAAAATTATCACAAGTTACACCAGCAGAGGTTTAAATTGGAGACGAGGGAGAACTTCTCCATGGAAAGGGTCATCAGGCATTGGAACAGGCTGCCCAGGGCAGTGGTACAATCACCATCCCTGGAGGTATTTAAAAGATGGGTAGATGCAGCACTTAGGGACATGATGTAGTGGTGGACTAGACATTGTTAGAGTCAGATTCAATGTTCTTGAGGGCCTTTTTCAACGAAAATTATAAAATTCTATGAAATTTCAAATAATATATAGTAATTTTTAGCACAGAGCTGGTTTTTAGTGCAAAACCAGGAGACGTGCTTGAACACCTTTCTCTGAGATTTAAGAGAAAAAAGGAAGTTCTGAAACAAATGAAAACTAGGCTTATATTCTGACCCCTATCATGAGACAAGAGCACTGGCATAAGCATTTATTTCCTTCATTCCACACCACGTTTTCACAGCCTCAGGAAAAAGATATTGCATGTACATTCCTTGCAATTAACTAGAACTGCACAAAAGAGTAATTCATTCATGCCACCTGTGTTTCTTCTCCTAAGAGAAGCAACTCTTACCATTCAGGTAATTGTAATTATACAAATGACAAGCATTGAATTTCAATATGCAAAAATCTGCTTTAAACATTTATTGGCAATGAGTAGTTAGATATTTTCATCTAAAGAGGAATTAAATGGAGTTCTGAGCAACCTGGTCTAGTGAAATGTGCCCCTGCCCATAGCAGTGGGGTAGCTAAATGATCTTTAAGGTCCCTTCTAACCCAGGCCATTCTATGATTCTATGATGATTCTATATACTGTTCAGCTCCAGTACAATGACAAAAGCTCGTAAACTGGGAAATTAGAAAATACTCATAGATAATGATGGTTTGTCTTTCAAAGAAATTTTAACCTTTTAAGAAATGAATTTATCTGAGAAGGTTGTTACATATAAACTGCCTTATATATCCTAGGTTTTTGGGTTTTTTCTCAAAATTATATATATCATCGTGTGCTTATATTTATATCCTGCGGTCTATTTTTCCCAGCAAAATATGTTACTTTCTGAACAATATTTGTTAACACTTCTAATTTCTCTTGTTTTAAGTAATGTGATTAAATTTATGTGCTGTACTTCTATTTATGAATTTCAGCTATTTCACCCTATACAACATGATGCTAAACTTTGTATTAATGTTTCCAAAGACCATTGTCACAAATATTTTTGCCAGTTTTTCAATAGCTTTCTATTTTGACCTATACATGTGCATATAAAATATAACAGGATCATAATGAATTTAAGTTTCTATGTTCTTTCTTTTACCTTTTTTAAATTTATTTTTCCTTTTTTATTTTTCATTTTTACCAGCTTCTTTAAAAAAAAAAAAAAAAACCCAAACAAAAAAAAAAAAAGGAAAATAGTATTTTGAAGTGAAAAAGCAGAAGACCTGTTCTCAGTCAATCTCTGATCAAGCTATTTTTGTGTGAATGCTTGTGTGGCATACACTGAAAACTGGCATACCATATGTGAAGAACTTGCTTAATGTGGAGTCTCAGGCAGCAGGGTCTCTGTTTCACAAATCATGGCCCTGCTGCTTCTCTGTCTTCTTGCCACAATTAGAAAATCAATGTGTGTCTCTTCCATTAAAACAATGCTGAAAGCAACAGCTTTTATTTCTTTCACACTGCATAACACTCAGTGAATCAAGACCCAAAAACCAGGAAATGGATTAGCAACCTCTCAATACATAATCCACTGTAATGTCTGGTTTTACACAAACATCAGTGCCAGAGGGTTTTTAAATTCTTTATGCAACAGTCCTCAAAAGCATGGGTAAGACATTGGTTTCCAACACACAAATAGTCATAATACCAAAATGCCAAAGTGAGTTACCTCCAGAATTTTCATCAAGTGATATTAAAGGGAGATACACTTGTGTGAGTGAGAAGGCATTTCCCAGTCACAGCCTCATTTGAACCTGGTCATCTAGGCTGTGAAATCCCAGTTTAGTTTAACCTACTAGACCTCGCTTCCATTTGGAGCAGGGACTGGCTCCCAGTTTCCTCTAAGTCCCCACTGCCTTTGAGTGCATACAGAGCAGCTGCAGCTGAAAAAATATTTGACTTTTAATCCTCTGCAGGTCATGACCTTACTGTCCAAGGACAATTCCCAATAAGGCATCCCTCATCTCCTGTGCCAGGGGAAGAACACATGAAAAACCTCATGAGTTTTATTTTTTTCTCCCTGTGACCTCCCCCTCTTTTGCTAAATTTTTGAGTGTCTTGCTGTGACATCAGAGGATGCAGGTTTACTCACTGGTATGTTTTTGTTATGTGGCCACTTGTCAGGCTGTGTGCAGTCAGTCAGCACCACGCTGGCACGTGGCTCCTGCCTGTGCTTCACGTGGGTCACCAGGGAAAAGGTTTCTGTCTCTCTGTGGTGGAAAACCTCCTCCCTAGCACTGCTTAAGCACAGACCTAAATCTTAAGTCACATTTTCCTCTCCACCCCATTTACTTCACTTAGAAAGTCAGATATGTCCACCTTGCAGCTATCAGGACTATGCACAAACCTGAGTTCTTCACTGCCTGAGCTCAACCCTCTGCTAAATTAAACTTGTCTTGGGTTCACACTCTGTGTTGATGCCTCTTCTAAGAACTACATTTCCTGATCACACAGAACTTGTGGAAATTGTTTCATTCCAGTCAAGCTATGACTGCAACTAACCAACACCAGCAGCATGTCTGGACTGGTGGTTCCTGCTGGGAATGGGTGCAAAATACACAGTATTCCCCATCTTTTGTCCTTCACCCAAACTGGCTCTTGCTAGTGGATATGCTAGGCAAGCACGTGCAAGAGGAAAGCTGAAGACAGAGCACTGCACAGCATTTGCGTTATCTGGAAGCAGACTTCTGGAGAGAGCAGGTAGGAGTGGCAGCAAGGTTGAGAGAGCAGGCAGGTGCCTGCAGCCAGCCTGGGGCACAGGATGTAACTCAGGACTTGCAGGCAGGGACTATACAGGGATATGGTTTGTGCCCAAGTCTTGAAAGGGACAGGGAACTCCGACCAGTCATAGTATAATATGTGAATAAGGTGAAATGGATATGCACATTTTACCTGAATTCCAGGTTTCTTAGCCTCACTCATTCTGCAGGTTACCTTATCCAATGGGATACCCCAATGGCTTTTGGGATAGTTTTATCTTGAAGCACACATCAGGTCAGCTGGTGAAAAAATTCCAGCAGGATGGAGGGCAGTTCTGGCAGGATGCAAAACCTCCATTCACAGGCTTAAGTCCCACCAGGAGTGATGCCAAAGGAGCTGACACTTTTGGAGAGGAGGCAGCAGCTCCTTGCATTGCTGGTCAGGGCCCTAGAGTGAGTGGGACAGGCTGCTGTCCTCTCCATGTGCAGGACAGGCAGCCTGCCTGTCTTTGCTGTTGGGCTGGCAAGCAAGGAAGCCACAAACACAGTACCAAAGAGTGAACTCCAGTGCTTTCAGTGCAGATATTCCTACAACTCTCACAGGCTTTCAACTAGGGTCGATCAAAGCAGTGATGTGTAAGGTTCTGCCATGGGCTGTAGCTTCCCTGACCTGTAGCCTTCCCCTTCCCTTGTCCTCAGACCATGGATCATTGCAATTATGTAAATTGATGAGATGGGTCCTTTAGGGGCCTCTTTTGGGACTGGTGCTATTATCTGCACTAATGACACAGATTAAAAGATTGAGTGCATGCAGCAAATCTGCAGATGACACCAAGGTGAGAGCGCAACAGACCCTCCTGAAGGATAGGATGCCATCAGAAGAAACTTGAGCAGTGGCCCGTGGGAGTCGATGAGGTTTTACAAGGCCAAATGCTGGTGCTACTCCTGGGTCAGGGCAATCCCTGGTGCCAGCCCAGGCTGGGCATGAACAGATGGAGAGCAGCCCTGCCCAAAAGGGCTTGGGGGTGCTGTGGGTGAGAGCTGGACATGAGCCAGCCATGGGCACTCCCAGCCAGAGAGCCAAGTGTGTCCTGGGCTGCACCCAGAGCCCCGTGGGCAGCAGGGGAGGGAGGGGATTCTGCCCCTTTGTCCCGCTCTGGTGAGACCCCACCTGCCTCCAGCCCTGGGCTCCCAGCACAGCAAGGACACGGAGCTGCTGGAGAGAGTCCAGAGGAGGCACCAAGGTGAGCAGAGGGATGGAGCACCTCTGCTATGAGGGAAGGCTGAGAGAATGGGGGTTGTTCAGCCTGGAGAAAAGAAGCCTTTGAGGTGACCTTCCAGTCCCTGAAGGGACTGCACAAGAAAGAAGGAGAGGGACTTTTTACAAGAGCTTGGCGTGACAGGACAAGGGTGAATGTCTTCAAACTGAAAGGAGATAGGTTTAGACTAGATATTAGAAAGAAATTCTTTACTGTGACAGTGATGAGGCCCTGGCACAAGTTGCTCAGAGGAGTTGTGGATGCCCCATCCCTGGAAATGTTCAAGGCCAGATTGGATGGGGCTTGGAGCAACCTCACCTGGTGGAAGATGTCCCTGTTCATGGCAGGGAGTTTGAAACCAGATGATCTCTAAGGTCTCTTCCAAACCAAGCTATTCTTTGATACTATAATTATTTGATATGCTATAAAAAAGAAGAAATCTGAGTAGAGGGCTTCCTGTAGTGAGTGAATATTGCTGGGATATGCAATAGCTGAGCAGCAGCATTGAGAATTGCAGTTCTGTATATACTGTATATACTTTAAATCATAAGTGCAGTGAGAGTTGGACATCCTCTTTGTTCCAGTTACCAGGAATTTCCATTTGCTTTCCCTGGGGCTGCACTACATCTGTGTCTTACTCTACTTGGCAGACTTTCTTGGCAAAATACAATTTAGCATTATTTACATACAGAATATTTCTGGCATATTGCTCTTTCTGAGAGTAGAGAGAGAAAACACAGCTAGCTTCCCTATTCCTTTAAAAAATTATAAAGCATATTGTAGTTGGATGAGGTGACATAGATATGGTGATTTTGAAGAAGCTTAATTCTGATTGTTTTGCAGCCCTTGAAATACAACAGCTTAATCCCATTTTTATCTAAACTTTCCAGTATATTTCCAGTCTAGACTCACTTCAAATTTTTACTGAAATAGTACAAAGGCACAAGTTTGTCAATGCTGTGCTTCAATTAGAAATGGCAAGATAAGAAACCATTCGGTAGCAAGTTGTTTGTAATATTAAGGTTAGGTTGCTCTCCTTAGTGAATATGGTATCTCGGTGTTGTTAACATTTAATTTAGATCTAATTCTTTCATTCAGCCACATGACAATTAAATAATGTACTTATTTTACTAAAATATGTGAGAAAAAAAATCTATTTTGCTTTTCAGTGCCCTTTCATTACATTGATAATGTCAAAGTCATAGCAACATTATTCTTGTATAATGTTAAAAATTATAATGTTAAAACTTCCTGTTAAAAAGTGTGCAACTGAAATGTTCAGAAGCATTTTATAAAGTCATCATTACTCAAAGTCAAAGTAAGCAACAAAGTGCATAGAAGAGCAAACAGAAGAGAAGGGACAGACTATTTGTTGATTTTTAAAAGTTATCTGTTGCTTATCATAAAAATGAAATGTTATTAAGCAATCAACATTTCTAGTTGAATATATATATATATATACATATATCATTCTTCCACTTCTCCAGAAGTTGTGGATCCCGTGGTTGATAAGGGTAAGAATGTCCTTTCAGTTTCACTCCTTTCAAAAACATGGAGGTTGAGTTTCTCAAGAATTCAGAGTTTTTAATTCACCTTGCTGAGTAAGTGCCTCAGGGTATCTCCCTTGACAAAACACATCAATAGTTCAACTGGATTTCTACTGAAATATTTCTTGGATGAGACAAACCTCATGTATTTGGTGAAATATTTCAAATGTAGGAAACTGGGTTTTCCTCATCTTTTCTAGCCAGAAAATTCTTGATCTCCCTTGCTAAATGTGGTGACTTCAAAATAAGGATCTGAAGGAAAAGTTATTGTGTTGAGCTTCCTCACCCTGCTTTAGTGGTTTAAAACATGTTTCTTATACAGTTAAGAATATCCAGTTGCAATGACAGCCAGTGGATACCCAATTCTAACTCCAAGATTATTATACTTCAGCAGTGTGTAGAGAGTTGTTTAAAGTTTGAAGTGATCCTTTTGTTCAGATTTTGCACAGTGGACATGGCCAAAGTACTTCCATATATTCCTTTCAATTTATCCTTAAACACTACATTTCAAATAATAGAAAAACAAGTTTCTGTGTAAGTATATTAATTTTGAGAGAGAAGAATGCTGGAGTTATATTGGAGTACTAATGAAAAAAAGGATAAAAACAATGGCAGCACTATTGTAATGCTTATTCATTAACTCAGGAAGTGCAAGACACAATTCAAGGAAAGTTAAATGTGTTAATAAATTATGATCACACAAAACTAAACTATCTGAACAGCCTTAATTCAGATGAGCCAAGAATACCCAGAACCATGACATTACAATTCTGATACTTTGGGGTTTGTGAACCAGAATAGATGAAACTACTATTTTTTTCAATTGCTTCTCATGGGATTTCAAAAGAGAAGTGAGAAAAAACAAGGGAAGCGTTTGAAGGCAGGTAAACTCTCCTCTACCCAAGAAAAATAAAAGTTTAAAATAAGTATTTGATAATGAACTTGGAAAATTATTGGGACTGGATAAAAATAGAAGGGTAAAAGACTCAGAAGTTGACATTAGCAATGCAGTAGCAGAAGATGCTTGGACAGATAAAGATGACAAGGGAACAAGGAACAGCTGAGACAACAGTGTTTAACTCACAGACTACAATTCCTCAAAAGAGCCCTAATGTTAACCACAAGAGTGATGAGTCTTTGAAGCTTTTTCTGGCAATGAATCACTGTGACACCTCTAGGTAATATGTATTTTATACCTTCTAGCAGCTGATACGCGCATAGAATAATAGCTCCCCACTGTCATGATTGGTCAGCCTGGCTGGAAGGGATCTAAGAGCATGGCCCCCAAAGAGCATGGCCAGAGCAAGGTGGCCATTGGTTTGACTCCTGGTGCTGAAACTTGTCTTCTGGATGGGTGCTCAATTTCCTAAAGAGACAGGAAATTAATGCTAGAAACAAATAGTACAGAGAAAAATGTAGTTACAAAGCTTTTACAAGAGAGTGTGTGTCAGCAGTTATGTTATGGTACTTAGACAACCAGTTTGTTCAAATTTAGGGCGTTTTTATGTGCCCATGTAGTAGCCATCAGTGTGGCGAGGATGTTGAGAAAGGTATTCTCTGCTCACCTCAGGACTCACATGCCCAAGTCCTGCAGATATGCTGATGGTCTAGACAGCTGCTACCCAAATAAATACCATCATGTACCATGACCATATTAGATAAAAATGGTTAGGTTTTTGTCCAGTAATGTGGACATGCTCCTGGGCTTTGCCAGCATGTCTCTTGATCTCTGGCAGAAGCTGAAGAATACTGAAGGCAAGAGCTGCTAGACCCTCTTAGTGCTGTTTTGTTCATTGCCAACCACCAGCTACCCTCAGGTTCTCCTGGTGGGGATATATACACCTTTTCCAAGTGGCATGTGGAGGTAATCACTGGCATTCACCTGCTGCTTTTGTCCAAGAAGGTAAGCTCCTAAGGGACAGCCAGCCAGCCTTGTGTGTCCATGACCAGGAGCAGGTTCCAAGCATTGTATAGGAATGTGGAAAAAAATTGTGGGCACCATTTATAATTTCCATTGTGATGGAAATTATTATGCTTCAAAGGAAAAATATTTGCATCATTTTCTGAAATAAAATTATTTTAATGAAAACTTATGAAAAAATATGAGGCCATTGAGCTTTTGTCCTCATGATCTGTGTATGAAAGTTATCTCTAACATCATTTTCATGTTTGCTGGGGTTTCCTGATGGTGGCATTCACACCCCTAAGCTGCAAAAGGCAGGAATTTTTTGATTAGCTGTTTGGGTGCTGAATTTTAAAAATTTCCAAATCCTATATATCCAAAGTATAAATATGTTAAGCATCCTGGATATAATGGCATTTCTGTAGTGGTGAGAGCTTTTAGGAAAGAATATATTACTCATGTTTACAAAAAAAGAAAAGAAGCATAACGTTTGCCTTCCAGCTACATGTACCAAGATGTAAGAGTCAAAATTGGCTCATTAAATACAAGCCAAAATAATAAATTATAATACCATAATTTTAATAATATTGATTAGAAATGTATATTAAAGTCAATGACTTCATATTGTCTTTCTTCTTCTCCTGATGAGTGCTGGAAGCAGTCCCACCCACAGATACCATCTTGACCTGCAGCAAAATTGCAACTGCTATTTCTCAATCGCATTTTCCCATTGCTCAAGCACCACCGCAAATGTGAGATCTTCAATTCAACCAGGAAACAGGGATTAAGGAGGAAAGTAGTTGTATTGTAAGTATAAAGATCCTTCAGAAAAATACCTCTTGTCACTTATTTTTCTTTATGGAAGCCACTTCCAATCCCTTGAATTTGGCCAATTGCTCCGGTTAAAAATTGGTGTCACGAGTGAGGCTGCAGAACCCTTGGCTGAAGCAAGTAAAAGTTTTGAATTGCTAGAGCTGCAAAACTGAACAGATTTTTGTAAAGTCCTCTTTTGCCCCCTGCTTCTCTGGCACATATATCAGTAAATGGACTTTTCTCTCTGAACAATTTAAAATAGAAAACAAACTTGAACACATATTCATCATAACTTGACATTTCAAAGGTTACTGCTGCATACAAATGAAGAGATTAGCAAAGTTTTTGAGAGATACTATTTATTTGCAGAAATTTTCCATACAAAAAAAAAAGAAAAAGTGGTTAAAGAAGCTAATTACCTTTTTCCTAATAGACTTTAATTTGAACTTACTTACAAGCATGTTTTCAATGTCAAATTGTCTTTTATAGCCACATATATGTCTGCTCTCCTTAAAATCATATATTTTAAAATTTGCTAGTCTGAGTATATTGCCAGTGTCTTTTGCACTTTGTTATATCTTTGGAGACACAACTTCAAAAATAAAAGCATGTGCATACTACCAGCGATGGAAAAGAATTTCAACCCGTTGTTATTGCATTAAAATATACTTGTTCCCTTTATCTACACACAAGTTTACTATGTCCTGTGAGGTAGGGGCAAATAAATACCTTTATTTAGTTATTCACAGGGGTTTGTGTGCTGTTCAGTAAACACAAATGAACAATGAAAAGTAAAAAATAGCACATTCCTGGTCCTTAGATTAGTATTTTACTGAATTCACGGCACAAATAGGCTTTCATCAGTTATGATGCTGGTTCTCCGGTATACAATAAAACTCACCTAAGGTGACCTTTGTGCTATGGTGCATCTCTAATTATGCAGAGAAACACAAAACTAATTTAACAGATTAATCTTTTTATCAACTTAATAACTTCCGTGAAGCCCATTAGCAACTTCAAACAAAAATCTTCGGAGAAAGACTGAAGCACCTGACTTTGCAAGTTAAGAAAACCTCTTCTAGAATATGAGAAGAAGACATCCTTTAGGAAACTGGAATTTGTTTGGCACCACTGTGACAGCACTTCTCAAGGGCTCTCGAGGGCTACCCGAGCTTTGCAGACGCATCTCCATTAGTGCAATAGCTACTAAAGCATGGATTTTGAAACGTCAGTTATGATTAGAATTAGATGTACGCACACACGCAAAACCAAACACCTACACACATTCACGTGGCCATAGGACTGCGGCCACGCTTTGGAACAGAGACCAGGAGCGCTCAGCGGAGACCAGGGCGCTGCAGCCGCCTCTCGTCTCCCGCCCTGGGCTGCGATATGCAAGACGTGAAGAAACAGAGGAAAAGGGGAGATCCAAGAGGAGAGCAGGGCGGGAACCCACTCAAGCGGACAGGCATCCACTGATGACTAAGCTGCTCTGGCTGGTCCCCAGCTCAGCGGGCCAGAGAGGCGCGTTGTCCCGAGGCAGCCTTCCAGGGTTTCCCTCATGACTCACGCCGCAGGGAGTATTCCCCGAAAACGAGCACGCCCCCGGCCTGGGCTTCCGCGGAGACTCCCGGGGCACTTTCCGTGAAACACTTCAGCAGGACCAGGGAACAGCTGGTGCCGAGCGTGGCAGAGGCGTCGGTGCCGGCCGGAGAAAGCTCCGGGGAGTGAGGGGGGGAGCGGGGCCATGCCTCCTTTTGGCCCGGCACCCCACGCCCCCTGGTCGCCAATGCCCGCGACAGACTGGCCCCCGACATCCCTCTCATACCGATACCCTGTGCCTGGGGCAGCCTGTCTTTTGTGGTCCTGAGCATCCCGATACCCAGTGCCCGGGGCAGCCAGTCCCGCGATCTCCCCCGCGTTCCCGTCCCCAGTGCCCGGCGCAGCCGACTGCCCTGTCAGCTCTGCTGTCCCTACGGCCGAGCAGCTGCTCCTCGCCTGCACTCTCCGCAGCCTAAGCAAGTGAAGGGGCTCCCCCGGGGAGCGGGGTTTGTAAAATAAAGTGTTCACCTTCGAGAGAAAAAAAAACCCTCAGTTGTAGACGGGGACGGAGGAACGACCACTATGCTCTAGTTACTCCCGCACTGGCGTGTGAAAATGATGCACTGGAGATGTCCCTGCAACCTCAGTGTGGAGGGTACGCACGCCCACCCCCGGGCAGACCCTCTGGAGGTGCCCCGACGCATTTTTTTTCTCGCCTTCAAGAGCAAATGAGGTTTTACTGCAACAGTTCCCGCTGAAGTTGCACCCCACGTGTTTATGGGGAGGGCTACTCACACTTGTTTCAAGCAAGATTGTCTGTTGCAAAGCTTTTGTGTTTTCTTTTGTTTTGGTTGGAGTTTGGATGATGCCTTTGATTATTATTCGTTATTCCGGTTTTATTTTCGAATCAGTGACACAACTTCAAGACTGAGTAATAATTATTTACAGTTCTGGAAAGAGGTGCAAGAGACGTCCAAATGATCCCCGGTTATGGAATTGGAAACCTTTATTTCCGTAGGCGTACAGGTACATATATGAAGCCAGCAACGATCTGAAGCCCGGGAGGAGAAAAACAACGTGTAAAGACACCATGGATAATCACAACGGTAACCAACCAGTTTCTCTAGTGCTTCTGAAGCACGGGCATCCCTCTCTTCAGTTGTCTTTCGTGCCTTTTCGGGTCACGTAGTAGTGCAGGATAATTAACCTTTGGCTTTTTCTTACACAGTCCTTTGTAGCTTGATCATCTTTCTTCAGATCGCCTTCTTACCGCGGGGGTCCACCTACAATTTCAGCCTTTGTAACCACGGCAAGATACAAGAGGATCTACTAAACGTTTTGGATGCAGACAAAACATTTACACAAGAGGTTGGTGCTTTCTCTGGCGGCATCAGAGGGAAACTGTGGGGACGGCACTGCCTCGACGTTTTTACCCTTGACCACCGGCAGCTACTTTCTGAAAATCTCGATTAGCAAACCGGGAGTTGGCTAGTTTAGTAAACCGGTACCTGTGAATCAGGACCTTGAAGTTATGTCCAGCTCTCCTCCGGCGACCTTCATAAAATGTGCTTCGCTGAAGCTGGGACTGGCAGGGAGGGAGAGCAGGAGCCCGGGCGGCCGCTGCCAGAGCTCTACCCGACCCTTCCCAGCGCCTTGCAGAGCCGTAGGACTGAAAGTCGCTTGTATAATTCTTCACCCACCCTGAAGACGGTGTCACGGTTGCAAAGGTGATAAGTGGCTTAGAAGCTACGCGGAGGGTTCACACGCGCCGCCGGCCCTTAGCTCAAAGTCCAGGCAGTGTTTTTCGGGGAAAGCAGCCCTGCCGCTGGCTCGGGCGTCACAGCCCGGAGCTGCCCAGCGCAGCCCAGCAGCGGCTGCCCCGCACGGCCGCCGCACGACTCCCGCAGCCGCCCACACCGTGCGGGGCCCCGACGGGGCAGGGTGTCGAGACAGGAGGGATGTCAATAACGGAGTGCCGGAGGCAGGCTGGCAGCCGGCGAAGGCGACCCCGTGGGACGTGGCTTTAACAAGCATCCCCTGTTGTTGTTTCCTTCCAGGAGCTACGACTCGATTTTCACACCTGCGAGGACGCGCCCTCCGAGCCAGCGGGCAAGCAGCTGTCCGAGGTTCGCTCCCTTCCCGGCGGCTAGGCGGCATTCCCTTTCCCAAAAAAAAAAAAAAGAAAAGGGAAGAGGGGGTCACGAAAGGAAGAAAGGGGTTTGAGAGAATGGGGGAAAGGTAAGGGGGGAAAGGAGAAGGAGGGGGAGGACGGGAAAAGAGAGGAGGGGAGGAAAGTGAGGTAGAGGAAAAGAAGGGAAAGCGGGCGCTAGGGGGCAAGGATAAGGAGCTTTATTATATCTTTGGAGTGGTGGATGGGCAGCCCCTTTTTAGGGATGCGTGGAGAGGTGTTGAAGGGACAAGGAGTTTAGAGTCCTGACCGTCGTCTGCTCGCAGGGCTCCAGGCGGGCGGAGCGAGCGGGCCGGCTGCTGGAATGCCTCCTGGAGAGGGCGCGGGGATGCGGGGAGCGGCCGGAGCTGTGGCGCGTCACCCGGTCCGTCCTGAAGCACCACTGTCCCGGCTTCTGCCCGTCACAGGAGGGTACAGGGACAGCGCAGCGGGGCAGCCCCGAAGACAGCGCCGGGAGCATCGCCGGGACGACAAGCCCGGTCCCGTGCGACAGGAGCAAAGCCAGGGAGCTGATGGCTGTGTGGAGAAGCTACAACAACTTAGGATAGGTGGCCTGGGGGTGGCGCGGCTTTGCATTTTGCGTCCTCCGCCGGACTTCACTTGCATTGTCCGCCGTGCAGTCATAGCAACAGAGTCATCCTGCGGGTTGGTATTTTTTTTTAATATCCATAATTTAATGGGAAAAAACCCAACCGACTAAACAAAAACCTGCCCACATACAAAGCCAACACTACCACCACCACAAAACCTCAAAACAGACACCTCGGGAAGTTCAGAGGCTCCCGATGCTGGTGTCTCGCGGGATGTGCCATCGGAGGTGGGCTCACTTCGCACCCCGCTGCAGCCTCTGCGGCGGGGCCACCCGCAAACAGACCTGGTGCTTTGCGAGGGCAAAGGGGATAACGAAATGAAGAATAAAAGGGGATACGGGGATACAAAAATGAAGAATAAAAGGGGAAAAAACCCCAAACGCGCAGTCGCTACCGCGTGAAGTGTTTGTGGCAGTTCGCGGCATCGCGCCCGTGCGCGGCGTGCGGAGCGGGGCCGCGGTCAGCAGCGCGGGGGCGGCGGGCGCGGGGGCCGCTTTCGGCGGCGCACGGCGGGGCGGGGCGGGGCGGCGGAAGCGGGCGGGCGCTTCCTGCGGGCGGATGCGGACGCGGACACGGACGGGGACACGTGCGGAGCGATGGCGTGGGAGGGTGCGGGGCTCTTCGCCGCGTTCCGGGTGCTCGGCCGCTTCAGCGGGCACGTCCCGCACGTCCTGCGCTATCACGGCCGCCACCGCGAATTCTACGTGGCCGCCGCCGTCGGGCGCAGCGTCCACACCTACAATGTGAGTACGCGGCGTCCCGGTCCCCGCTCCTTTTTCCTGGCCTCCTTCCCGCTCTCACCTGCCGTGGGGAGGCCGGGGCCGTGCAGGAAGATCCGTCTCTTCCTCCCCTCCTCCTCTGCCCTCGCCGTCATGATGCTGGAGCGTGTGCGGGGCTGCGGCGCCCCGGTGCCGCTCCTCTGCAGCCGGCGGTGACCGGGGGGGGTGGGAGGGAGGGAGCAAAGAGGGAGGCTGCCCGTTGAACAGGCCGGGAATGAGCTTGTTCAGCCACGTGGGCAGCGCTCGCCGATGCGGCGCAATCCATCTGTCCGGAGCGCCAGGTACTGGAGCTTTTCCTTCATTAGAAGATAAACTAAAGCTCACCCGCTCTGGTTTAGCGTTTGAGGGTTACGTTTTATGGGCGGGGGGCAGTCACATCCTATTAAAACTCCTGTATGAAAATGGCTAAGCATAGTTGAGTTCAGCAAGATGAAAGCCTGTTATACGGACTTGGTTTTTTGCCGTGTAGAATCATAAACCCCTAAGGCTGGAAGGGATCTCTGGAGATCACCCAGACCAACCCCCCTGCCAAGGATGGTTACCTAGAGCAGGTTACAGAGGAACGTGTCTGGGTGGGTTTGGAATGCCTCAAAAGAGGGAGGCTTCCCTGGGCTCAATCAAAGCATTTTCACTGTATAGGAAACAGTACGCAGAACTGAGCACTGTGAGCACCAGAGTGCAGACATCAGGGATCTTCCTGTGCTTCTGTGGCGCCTTTTAGCGTTCACTCCTATCAGTGTCCTTCACAGCCTTTGAAGCAGAGTAGTGATCATCACTGGGCAGAGATGGCTAGGTGCTTGCACCTAAAGCAAAACCTCTGTGAACAGAGATAACATTAGAATACAGGGTGGTTGTAGTGAAAATAAGGTAGCAGCAGATATGATGTGGAAACAAAGGTACCCAAGCTCCTCAGGGTGTCTTAACATGTCCTTAAGTTTTCTGTGCATTAGCGTAAAATACATCAGGAAGCACAACTTAATGTTGGTGAATAGTTGTCTTTTGGCAAATGCATTGTCCCATTCCTTTTGACCTGCTGTCTATGTGTTTTTCAGCAGACAGTGTTCTAAACTGGGATGAATAGTCTTCCTGGTTTGTGAAGTATCAAATTCATTGTCTGATCTAGGTTAATTCCTAGAATTTTTAATTTGTTTATACCAAATTCATTGCAACCAATCACTAAAAATGCCTTTTTAACATTTTCATTGCAGGTGAAGAAGCTTGGTATTGTTGCTGTGAGTAAGTACTCATAAATAGTTAATTCCTCTTATTTTGTTGGGATTTTTTTAAAAACATGTCTGACATCTGCACTTAATTTTCAACTAAAAAAAAATTGTACTTACTAATATTTACACCGAAATATATTAAAAGGAGTCTCAGAAATCTAAAATACCAATTTGGAAATAAGACTGCTGTTAGTTTTCTTAGAGGCATACCTTTTGAACATTCTGTTCTTACCATCTTGTTCTTCCAAAAATACTTCTAAGCCATAGGGATTGCACAGTGAATAAAGCTCAGTTATTAATTTCAGACCCCTTTTTTGCTGTTTTTGTGATTATTAGAAGGCTGTTTTAGGAGGAAAACAATTACATGAAGAAAATAGGTGTGGATGCCTTCAGGGAGTGTTAGGAGTTGGTTGTACTGGTGGATACAAAGGATATGAATTGATGGCT
This sequence comes from Onychostruthus taczanowskii, assembly GCF_017590055.1. Classification (NCBI taxonomy): domain Eukaryota; kingdom Metazoa; phylum Chordata; class Aves; order Passeriformes; family Passeridae; genus Onychostruthus; species Onychostruthus taczanowskii. Next base: position 155,707 of record NW_024498773.1, read on the forward strand.
TGACATTCACTTGGCCTTCGGTGGCAGAGCACTCTGGGTGTCAGCAGCAGGGCCCACGTTCTTCAACACCATCCCCAGCAGCCTGGGTGCTGAGGCAGCACGCACCCCTAGGATAGGCTTGCAGAGGGTGCTGTTTTAGGAGGAGTAGCTGACACCCAGAATGGCAAAGTTTCAGTCCAGGAAGGAGTTGCAAAACATGAATCCTGGGCCAACAGAAGCATTGCCAAGTCCATCAAGGATGAGTGCAGAATCCTGCTGCACCTGGGATGGAGCAAGCTGGGAACTGACTGGCTCATGGCATTCTGCTGGGGAGAAGCTGGGGCTGTGCTGGTGCCAGGTTGAATGTGGACCAAAACATTGGAGCTGTGAGTAAGGCAGGCTGTGTATCGAGCCTCATTAGGAATCCATCCAGTAGATCAGGCAAAGCTGTTCTCCCCCTGCACCTCACGCTGGTGGGGCCGTGCCTGGACTGCAGCACCCTGTTAGTGTGGTTCTGTCCCTTCCACAGCTCCCCTTTCTCCTGCAGGAGATACGCTGAGTAGCAGGAGAGTGTGTCAGGGCCTACAGCAAGCAGTTTGAAAAGAGACATTGGAGAACTGGATCTGCCTAGTGCTAAGAAGGGCAAAATTCAGGGTGACCCAGAGTGTGCCTGAAGGGCAGTAGGATGGTGGGGCTGGATTTGTGCTGATGGTGGTAGTGGTAGACAGAGCAGCAAGGGGCAACACCCACAGATTGCATCTTGAGAGGGTCACAGTGGAGGGTTGGAAAAATGTCTGGAAGGGGTAACTGTGGTACAGTGTAGACCTTGCGCAGAACTCCTTCCACAGTGTTCAAGTGTTCAAGACTCAGCTGAGCACAGCTGCAGCTAACCCAATCAAGTGCTGGTGATAAACTTTGTGATGAGCTGGTGGCACGTTGAACCAGTTGATTTCCAAAGTTCCCTTTCACTTGACACTTACACAGTTCAGAGGGATGCACTCTATCTTGAAAAGTAAGGGCTTTACCTCTATGTACCACAAAGTTTTTTACAGAGATATGGTATATAAAATGTTTTCTATTAATAGAGCGTCTGTAAATTTGAGAATAAATGTCACATGACCAGGACTAGATTTAGATTATCAGCTGTACATTTTTAAAGCTGTAAACACATTAACTTTGTTTTCACCTTGCAAAATCTTTAAAACATTGCATATTCTGTTCTACAGTGGGCTGCATCTTCTTACATATATAATCATCTAAGCTTTTTGAGAAATTGAGATGTTTACATACAAAACTGTGATTGAAAAAAGTGAATGCAGTGCCTCTCTTTTTATGGTGCTGTTGGTTTGTTGATGTTGTGTGGTTGATGCTCTGAACTTTTTAATTTGGGTCTGCCTAAAACTGTCTTAGCCTAAGCAGCCTTGCACCCAGCTCTTGTGGAGTACCAGGTGTCTGTAACCTGGATGTAAGCTCGAGTCACTTGAGAGGTGCTGAAGAGATGTTCAAACAAATGGAACCTCATGCTACCTTCTTTTATGTTCTTATTTTAGTTCCTCCTTTTGAAGCTCTGCTGCAGTACAGCAGAGGGTGCAGTTTTCTATGTGCCTACTAACAATTCACAGTACAAAGCACCTTTGTGGGAAAGGCTGCTGTGTGGCCATGGTAGTATCATAGGTGCACTCGCACAGTGATTTTTGACCTGATGTTTCTCTGCAGATGTGTAAAGTGCTTTAGTAATTTACATTTTTTATATTTCCTTGGACTGAGAGTACTATTGAGAGTCTTATTGAGAGGGTTTTTTTGGGGTTGGTTTTTTTTTTAATTTTTCTACTATTTGGGACAACACCAGAAGTTTCTCAGTGTGATCTGGAACTTTATTCTTTTACCTTTTAGGCTAGTAAAGTAAATATCCCAATATTAGATACTCTTTTTGAACCAGTCATGAGATAGGGAATGAGATGTATTCTTAGAGCATTAAATTCTCAGTGTGATCAGGAGATAGGTGCAGGAGTGGGTCACTAACTTATAACTTAATAAGCATTGCTTATTAACTTAACTAATAAGCATTGCTAATGCTGAGACTTTGATTTATCATCTGTGTTTCCAGCCCTTACAAAAGTAACATGTACCTTTACTTATAGAGATAGATCACTAATTTATTATTGTGTTTTTCAAAATAACGACCTTATGTTCTACCAGTCTTATCTTACTTATGATGTTGCTACTGATGTAGTGTTTTGTAGTAATATTTGCATTCTTCTGAAATGTGTGTATTTCTCTAAAATTCAACATGGTGTTTGAACAAAGGGCTTTCTTTGTGGGTCACCATGCCAAAGAAATACACTGTCAAGCTTTCTCTCTTGCTAGGAACCTGAAACTTGTTTAACTTTTCTTTTGTTTGATCAACAGGTAACACTTTGCCACAGGACATCGCATGTTTGGCAGCAGATCGCATGCTGATATTTGCTTCATACGACAATATTCTCCATGCTTTTGCCAGGAACAAAGAGGTTTCTATTAATTTACTTATTACTCACTAGTACAAAACAGTTGTGTAGTGTGTGTGGCATCAAGGCAGTTAATTTTCTATGAATGCCTATTTCTGTAGCTGTTTGGTACCTTCAGTTTTAGGGAAATGAGCTGTAGAATATGGAGTTAAAAGCTTAAACTGGAAGAATGTAAGAGCTAATTCCATAATGCTGAACTGTGTTTTGCATATTACTTAGAATAATAGTGTAGCTATTTAAAGATTTAAAAAGTCATCAATTCATGTAAGCTAAATTAATTGAAAATAAATAATTAAAAATACTTGGGTAGCATATTTTTTGGAAACAGTTTTAAATATCAGATATAACTATCTCTCTTGCATTTCGAGTTGTGTGGCCTTTCCGTGAATTTTATTTGAACTTGTTGCTGACACCTTTTAGCTGTCCTCAAGTATTATGTTAACATGATATTCTACCTTAACAGCTTATTAGAAGCATTTCTATTTTGAAATTATAGGTGGTTCATACCTATGAAGGCCACAAGGCAAGGATACACCTTCTACAGCCTTTTGGTGATCATGTCATCTCTGTGGATGTTGATAATGTCCTTATTGTTTGGAATATACAGTCAGAAGGTGAGAGATTTTATTTTTGTTGCTGCTTTTTAGGATAGCACTGTAAGAAAGTCAGTAATTAAGAAGAAAGGGTTTTTTTAAATGCACACATTCAGAAGCAATTTATTCTTAAAAAAGAAAATTCTTAAATGATCGTGCTAATTAGTTGTTGATCTGAAGTCCTAATCCTGCAGTAGTTTCATGAGTGGATACTCTGCCACGTGCAAAGGCTCAGTAAAATTCTGTGTAGATGTAAAAGAGAATGATTATATGAAAATTACATTTTAGTATTCAATTTTCTCATAAAGGCTGTGATAGAGCAGCTTTGGCATTATTTCTAATTCTTGTAATTCCTTGATATCTAGCAGACTGGATATGACTAAATTCTAGTGAATAATCTTTTTGTGTGTGTCAGCATCTTTTCATGCCGTTGTCAAGTGCTTTGTGAAATTGTGCTTCAGTGCCCCAAACATGTTTCTTTAGAAAGCATTCATTGGTGTGACCAGTGTTATTCTCTGCTTGCTGGCTGTCAAAAGTGTCTGTAGCCAGGCTTTAGAGATTTGGAGTTGCTACAACAAGCAAAAGGCATGCTAATCAGATGAGGTGTTGTGCTCAGGCAGGGGCAGGAATCCCTCAGAAAGATATAAATCAGATAAAGATATGGTATTGCCAGTATTGTTGTACTGGATAGACTTACAGGGAAAAAATACACCTTCAAGCCAACAGATGTTTACATTATAAAGAAGTTCAGGCTCTTCTGTTACACATTAGCTAATCCTTTAATGTAAGAAAAACCAATTGCAGGATTTGAAGAGTTAAACATCTATCCTGCTTTTACATTTGCAGAGGGATGACAAGCCTGCAGATTTGTAGGGGTAGCCACACTAACACTGTTTCTTGCTGTTTTTGCAGAAGAATATCTTCAGATAGATTTTGATAAAGCCACTTTTGCAGTTTCTGCACTTCTGCATCCCAGCACCTATCTGAATAAAATTCTCCTTGGGAGTGAACAAGGAACCTTGCAGCTATGGAATATAAGATCCAAGTAAGATCCTTGATACTTTGGCTATGCTTCATGCTCCAAGTAGTTTGGTAGGCAGCAAATTGTACTGTTAAGTGTGGAATCTTTTACTGACTCTTGGCACAGGTTTTCGGTTGGTATATTTCCAGGAACTAGGAATGCTGCTGCTCCCTGAATGCTGATGCCTTTCAGGTTGCATGTTGTGAGAGTAATCTTGCAAAATGTCAGGGGTTGTTCAGGATTTTTTTTTTTTTAAATTTCTTGGAATCACATTGCTTTCACGTGAAAGCTTTTGAAATAATAGTAAAAGCATGTTCAGGCCTCCTGCCTTCCATTTTCCAAGCTTGACTTTTTTGGTTGTTGTGGGTCCAAGGAAGTGCTGGCAGGTAGAGTAGAGGTAATTACTAGCATTTGAGTCTTAGATTCAGGTAAGAGATGCATAGGCGTGCAGTTGTCTCTGAGCATGTCCCAGTAGATCATCATCCATAATGATTTCCATTATTTCATTCCTACCATGAACAGCTGCTTTTCTAAATCATGAAATTTACAGGTACGGTGAGCTTCACTGCATATTAATGTTTGTTCTGCAAATACATGTTAAGTCAGCTTGCATAAATCAGTGTTTCATTCTCCTAACTCAGCTTGCCATGATATCACTGATATTCCTTTTGTTTCATATGTTCGTGGCATGTAGTTATGTCACTGTTGTGATATTAATGCACAATACCGCTTTTTCAATAAAATTTAGCCATAACTTTATTTTTAATCTTACTTCTTAGTATCACAGGCTTTTTTTTTTTGACTTTTATCTGACTTATAAGAACAGAAAGCTGATGTTCTTTTCTGTATAAATACATATAAAGCAACCATTGTGTCATGGAAAATCCTCAAGGGTTAATTGATTTATGGGTTTGTAATGTTTGTTTTACAGCAAACTCTTGTACTCGTTTCCAGGATGGGGCTTAGCAGTCACAACTCTTGAACAAGTTAGTATTTTTTGTTATCTTTTAGTTTCATATGTAACTGATTGAGAACAGCAGGTGAAATACTGTTTAAAAAGACATCAGTAAAGACGGGATGTATTGTCCTAGGTAATTGTAGTAACCCTCTCTTGACTGAAGGTCTATTATCTGCTCTTCCTCTATTCCTAGTTCTGTTGCATTTGGCATCTTATCTGTTTTGTGTTCATCGTATCTATAGTCTTCACTGAATGATGTCATGAAGTCACAGAATCTTCAAGATGCACATGTATCATGGAGCTTCATGACACTGGTAGTTTTTTGCCAAATTTGTTTTGCTTTGGAGCTTGATAAAATGTAGATTTTTTTTTATTTAGTAAAAGATTTTGTAATGTATTTGCTATAGTTTTTTTTTTTAGATATAAAAGTAAGTTAAAAGTTATCAGTAGCATTGATGACAGCTGGTGGAAATGGTCAGAGTTGTCTAGGGATAAAACTTGCAAAAGCTCTGTTTTTCATAGTCCCAGCTTCTTGAAACAGAATTTTTTAATCTCTTGCAGGCTCCAGCAGTGGATGTTGTTGCTGTTGGCCTTGTATCTGGTCATATCATTGTACATAATATTAAGTTTGATGAAACTCTGATGAAATTTCAACAGGACTGGGGTCCCATCACAGCAATATCTTTTCGTACAGGTAAATCCTAGTGATTTTAGTGAAAATATGTATGAAAACACACTAATGAAACAGGAAAACAGCTTGTGATAAAACATTTTAGAATCAAATTTGTGCTGAGACTTTCAGCTTTCAAAGGCTGAAGGTCATCTAGAAAAGGTAGCAATAAGCGAGATCATGCATTTTCATCATGCTAGCTGTTTTATAGCATTTTCTTGTGTTCTTATTGCATAGAAAGTGACATACAGTATGCTTGAAAAGAAAAGTTTGTTTGCAGTGTGCTAAGAGCTAACCCAGTACACAATTGTGAGAGGTATTGTGATCAGTACGTCCTACTCTGTCCATACTTGCTGCTCAGGAGTGTCTGTCCTCCCAGTGTTAGAATGTTAACAGTTGGGTGAATACTGAACGGCTGTTATGGGGGAATCTTGTATTCACAGCTTTTTCTTGTCTAACAAACATCTCCTAATTATTAAAGCTAGTTACTTTAATGTTGATCCTACCTACAGAGCTGTTGATACTGAATCTAATCTCTCATTTGAATAATCTTGTGAATTTTAACAGAATATAGATTGAGTGCAGACCCTGTTGAGGAGGAATGCTACTGGAGAAAATTGTGGAAAGACTTGTGAGAAGTAGAAAGAGAGCCTTTTTGTGTCAATACTTGTTGTGTTTTCAAGAAAAATCTCTAGCTCTGATTGCTGAATTTAGAGATTTTATTGTTCTCTGATATGAAAAAGTTGTATTTTTTTAATCACAGTGTTCAGTTTCTTTTCTGATAGACATACTACAATATTTCTGTTAAAACCTATATTATTTCTAGCATCAACTTGAGATTTCTTTTTCCTTATAGACTTTTCTAGCATCAGTCTTAAGATGTGACAAGACAGTAGGGATGAGCTGATTGTCAATAAGCAAACCTTTTGAACTTTTTTTTTTTGAGCAGATGGACACCCAGTAATGGCAGCTGGTAGCCCAGTTGGACACATTGCTTTGTGGGACCTGGAAGAGAAGAAACTGATGTGTCAGATGCAAGATGCCCATTCCACAACAATAGCTGGCATGTCATTTGTCCCTGGAGAGCCGCTTCTTATTACTAATGGTGCTGATAATGCTCTACGGGTGAGTTGCAATCTCTGCTGCTCTCTGAAACCATTACAACAAAACTCAAGTTGCTGGTCTCAGTTGGACTGTAGTTTAAAGATTTGCTGCTGTGTCGTCGTTGCTTCATTTACTCCTTTGTAGTACCTTTGAGGAACAAAGCTTTGGCTCCACATTTCCAGAACCACACTTTATATCCCAGTATTCTCTTAAATCTTGATCCATTTTGATAATGTTTTGCATCATAAGCAGTTGCTGCTGATAAAAGTCCCTGGTGCTGCATGTCCTCTGATGCCACTAGGTTTTGGTGAAAGGGCAGAATGAACAGCAGGAAACAAATAAGGTGATGTGATGGAAGCTCCCAGTTTTAGGGTTAAGGCTGAAAGCCAGTGTGTAAAGTTGGCTGCACCAGCTCCCAGATAAACATGTTCTGCTGACAAGAGGTGCAATTATTGGCAAGGCAGTGTTTATCAACCTGTTTTTTTTCTGTTTATTTTGGGATGCAGGTTTGGATTTTTGATGGGCCTGGTGGTACAGGTCGCATATTGAGAAGCCGAATGGGACACAGCGCACCACCAACAAAAATCAGATATCATGGGCAAAATGGAGAGCAAATTCTTAGTGCAGGTATCAATCTCCATTCTTCTTCAGTCTGGTTTCTTGTTGTGATAAAGAAAATGTGCAGATATAAGTGTCTTTGTTTTATTAATATACTAAGTTATATTTCAGGTGTTGTGTAATGTGTTTATGAAACATGGTAAGTAGCTAACATAAACAGTGTAATTTATTGCTGTTACAAAGTGTTTCACTAGAGTTTTCCTACTCTAGTAGGAAATTAGTGTTTCCCTAGAGTAACATATCAGCATGCTGAAGAGTACTTGAAAACAGAATAGCAAAGGAGCTGCTCTTATCATCCATATTTATATATTTGATGAATAAAAATGTTTTTGTTATCTTCTGAGCAAGTATTAGCTGGTCAGAATGAAACCTGTAACAACTCGAAAAATGTGGTTGTGGCAGGGGAAAAATAAGCAGCATAATGCATTTAGTAACTAATTTTTAGTAAGTACTTTTTCCACTAGTTTGAGCAAGCTTTGTGGCTTGCACTGTCCTTGTAATATATTACAGCTTACTTGTGTCTGTGATAATATATTTTAAAGGTTGCTTTTTACTGAGATATTCATCTAAAAGTAAAAAAAAATGCTTAAGTCACTACTCTTCCTTAGAAACTAGCATATTTAAAAAGACCCCTTAGGAGAGGGAAGTGCTAGAGCAGACCATGTTTTACGACCACTTAGGTGATGGGATGATAGAGACTCACCACCTGGTCTCTAATTACTCTTAAGAAATTAGTTGTCTGTATGGCCTACTTTTGAAAACATTACACTGGCTGTACTAAAATCTCTTGCTGGCCATCCAGCTAGTGACCTGCATTCTTGTAATGAGTTATTGTCTGTATTTCAGCTCACACTAGACAAACCATAATCTTAATCAAGTATTGCTTAACAAATCTTGACATTTCCTTTTTCAGTGGTGAGGGCACAAACACAACCTTTACAATGAAAAGGGTCTTAACCTTTGAGATCTGATGTATCTACAGTGCAGAGAGACTAGTGCTCTGCCCTCCTTTCTGAAACAGTGGTCAAAATTTGTGCAGCAGAAGTGAATTGGTGTTGCCTTTCATGGGCTACTGGTTTCCTTAGAAGAGGCATCTCCTCAAATTAACTTAATAAAATTTCATTAGTGTCATGGACATTACAGAGTCAGAGGAATTTAACACAGAAAAGATGACTGTGGAGAGGGTCAGTCTGATAATGTGTGGGGCAGAGTTGCAGGAATGGGGTGTAGGCCATAGAAAATTAGGCTCCATTAGTTCTGCCACTTAGAGTGTATCTATATTTATTCTTGGACTAGAATTTTTAGTAAATATCTTATTATAGTGTTTGAAGTTGCTTATTGCTTACCTTTGACTCTGCTTGCCCAAACAGCTTATGAGTAAAGTTGATTTTTGCCCTTCACTGGTCTGTGCTAATGCTTTCTTAGGTCAAGATGGAACATTGCAATCTTTTTCAACAGTACATGAGAAGTTCAATAAAAGTTTAGGACGTGGTAAGTATCTCAGTCAAAGTACAAACACGGGTGAAAGGCCAGAAAAGCATTTATGTAAACATCAGTCAGGCCTTATTTTCACTTCAAGTGTTCTATAAAAGCTAATAACCTCAGGTATTCTGCAAACTCAGTCCTTTCTGCAGTAAGTGTATGCTCATATTTGATTATACATTAAAAAAGAGATTTCTGATCCTGGCAGTATATGTTAATTCACTGTGGGAAATACTGTGCATGATTTCTGTATTAAAAATATGTAAAACAGTAGCTGACATTTCAGCATACGTAACTGCAGCTGTTTACCCTGTTTCCATTCTGTTCAATTGACTAAATTGTTAGCCAATTCTTACTTCTTGGCTTGAGTTCCTTTGATTCAGTGTAGAGTTTGACTTAAACACATCTTGCACGTCATGCCATGGGTAAGGAACACTACCATTTGGCTGAGCAAGCATCAGAAAGATTAAAATAACTCTTAGTTTTACCTGTCTGTCCATGTTATATATGTATTTGGACCTGTTTAAAAAGATGCGTAAAAATGAATTTGGGCATAAATTTGAAATTCAAGATTCTTTGTTTACTGAAAGGTCTGAGTGCTGTTTATTGCTTTATATAGTTATGTCTATAGGACCGTGTTTTTAGCTGTGATGGGAGAACCTTTGCCTAGGATTTCAGCACAAGATCATGGAACAAGTGGATTGAGCTGTTAATGTAAAAGGCTGGTGATTTGCTCAGCATTACATGAATTTTAACAGAAACTTAGTGTTCTTAGCTCTACAAATGTAGGGAACAGGGATGTGTTTATTTAAGCCAAATGTTTCTAAATTTAAAAGGATATTTGCATTTTGTTAATAGTCCCTTTTAAATCATTCTCAGTTCTGACAATGAGACTCACGCCCTTAATGTCTATTTTTAAGGTTCAATTAATAAAAAGAAATCAAAAAAGAAAGGCCTTAAGCTGGATACGATGGCACTTCCACCAATTACAGCCTTTGCTTCAGGTGAGTGGTCTTTGACATAGGTTACAAACTAAATGTGAATATATTATCTTCATGTATTAATTTCAATTTTTAACCCTCAAAATGCTATTGTTTTGGAAGCACATGCTATATCTAGATTATTCTGTGGCCTTTCATGAGCTACTGAGTGACAGTTAAAAATTGCGTTTGACTTGGTAAATTATTCCAATATCTCAAAAAGAACATATTATGTTAAAACATCCTTATCTGGCTCTTGGCTTGAAGAGAGAATTTTGCAGCCTGGAATAATACAGTAGATTTTTGGGAGCCAAAATCTACTGTATTATTCCAGGCTGCAGAGCCAGCAGCTAGGTGGAGGATGATCTTCGTCAGCTGAGGAAGTCTTAGTTACACTTACCGTTGATTTTGAGTCCTCAGTACATTTATTTGAGTCATTTTTTAAGGCTGAATTTCAAGTAATCCATTCGTTTGTAATTCAGTATGCAAATAATGCATCTTAACTTCTTTAGGCAGAGTTACATTATCTTTGCTTCATCAAAATGTGCTTCTTTGAATTAATGACCACCTCTTCAGACTTGAAATCTCTTTTGTCAAAAGTGTAGGTATTTTCTTTTCTGAGGATGTTTTATTGTTTCCTATGTTGAAAGATCTGGATTTACAATTTTATGGAGCCATTTGACTTCTGTGGTATATAGACTGTGTACACTCTTGTTGCAAGTATGTGTGTATATTTTTAAGATTTATATTTAAAACTAATTAATTTTGAAATTAATATTAGAGCTGCCTGTGTTTGAAGACTTAAAATCTCCACTTATTTACTTAAGTAAATATGTACTTAAATACTTACTTACTTAAATACATTTTAGAGTTGCTTCTTTGTTCTCTTTGTTCATTTAAGTGAACCAATTTGTATCTTGTTTTAATCTTTGAAGTTCTAAAAATAACTAGTTTCAAGCTCTCAATTTTTTAAAATTTCCAGAAAAAAAAAAATCAAACTTGCTCATTATTTGGATCTCTATATATCATATTTGACCACAAAGTGTGGATACTGAGCTTTTGATAGACAGTTTTCCTGAAAATGCAAAAGAAGTATTTTGCTATATGGAGCAGATGTAGCTCTTAAACCTGACATTATCTGGTGGCTTCTGCTGCTTCAACATCTGAAGAAAAAGTTAAAGACACTCAGCTGGAAATGTGTACAGACTGAGCAGTGTAAACCATTTAAACCTGTTTAAAATGTTTACATTGAAATATGTGTTTCAAACTGTGGAGGTCAAAATAGGCTAAGACACAAAGCGTAACATACAAAACAATGCTTGAGGTTTTGTTTTAACATTTTAGTTACATGCACACATGTACAATTGTTTGCCCAGTGGTACTTTGGAGTGTTAGCCTTTTGAGTGTGCAACAAGAACACTAAATATGAAATGTTCTGTCTAAAGGTACTTTAAAATATCAGGAGAGCTGAAGTTTGACTTTAGAATTACTGTTTCTAAAAGGACTCTGTGTTACCTTGCAGAGGTGGCACATCAGAGTGACTGGGATGGTATTGTTGCCTGCCATCAGGGGTATATAACCTGTACAACCTGGAACTATCAGAAAACCTCCATGGGAGCTCATAAACTGAGGCCAGAAGAATTTAGCAAACACAAACCTATTGACATATATGCAACAGTAAGTTTATTTAGGATAAGATTTCTTCACATTCACGCTGTATGCAATTTTGATTCCTGTTGGTACAGAAATAATGCTTAGAATGAAAAAGCGTGGTCTAGATGTGTTTAGTTGCTTCCAGAGTCCTTTCTGCCAGCTCACCATGTCCAGTGAGCTTGTTTGTAATGCTTACGGTCTTACGAAAAGCTGTTCTTTTTCCCTAAACATTTGGGTTAAATGCACTTACTTTCTGGCTCAGAGAGGTGGTTTGTTGTGACGAACTCTCCGTGTGTTGAGACACGAGGCTTGACTCCATTTCAGAAGGCTGATTTATTATGTAAAATATTATATTAAAATGCTACATTAAGACTATCCTAAAGGAACAGAGTGGTCAGCAGGCTACAACAAGAACAGAACAGAATAACAAAATCCTGTGACTGCTCACAGCTTTGGCACAGGTGGCTGTGATTTGTCATCAATGGAAAACAACCTGCATGCACCAATCACAGATGCACCTGTTGCATTCCACAGCAGCAGACAGTAATTGTTTACATTTCTCTCCTGAGGCTCCTCAGCTTCTCAGGAGAAGAAAAATCCCAGCAAAGGATTTTTCATAATATCATAGCTACAGTGGTTGGTGTTTACCTTTAGTCTGTCACAGCGTTGTAGAGGTGTTTGTATGCCTGTGCTGATTAACTTACTCTGAGAATGCAGATTGCTGAAGATTCTGGGCTTTTTTTGGCAGTATGGGGAAATGTATTTCCAAATTGCAACAAGGATATCACCTCAAAAATACTTGAAAACTTGAGCTGGACACAATGACATTGTGTCAAACACACAGTGAAGGGGATGAAACAAATGTTTGCTGAAGTTTACCAGCTTTTTAAAGGAGGAATTGCTGTGGCACACCTGATTTACTAGGGGTTCATGCAACTCCTGTGTCTTGTGATACATCTTTTTTTTACATTTTGCTGAGTAGTTAGGTGTTAGGTAAATTAAATTGTAAATACCGAGTTTTCTTTTGACTACTAGATTCTTTGGACTGTATCTTTCCAAAGACATCTAGACCATTGTTTCTTTGTTTCTTCCTATTTAAACTCTCTGTGACCTCACCCTAATTTGGGTGGTTATTGATAACATGGGCATTGAACAAGGCATGCAGTTGCCATGCTTACAGTTGGGCTTAAGGACTGAATTTGTGGCAATCTTTATTATTTGACAGTGCTGATAATATTACCTATGGCTTCTAATGGATGTTACTAAGCTAGGATTTCATTATCTTTCACAACCATGCATTGCCATATTTATTACATGTTGACTATTTGCTCATTTTAAGAGCTTCTCCCTCTGCTTTCTTGAGATGCAATTTGTTTGTTTTGTGCAGGTTTCCTCAAAAAACATGTTAGTGTTTTGTATTCACAATATGCTGTGTACTTCTAACAACTTCACTAACTGACAGACACCTAAAGAATGGTTTTCTTAGGTGCTTTGTGTTACTGATTGATTTTTTTTTTTAATTCCCTTGAAAGGCAGTTGACATAACCTCGTGTGGTAACTTCGCTGTAATTGGGATGTCAACTGGACGGGTAGATGTGTATAACATGCAGTCTGGCATTCACAGAGGGCATTATGGCAAAGAAACAGGTAAGAGCTCCTAAAATTCCAACATACTGGCACTTAACAGAACAGTAGTCACCTCGTGTTCTGCCATTATGAAAATTCAGTGTAGGTTCTGAGTTGAATTTAGGATGCATTTCAGTTTTTCTAATTGTGCTGCCCTGTCCTATCTTGCAGTCAGAAACCTGACTTGAAGGACAGGATCTTTTGATAATTTTGACAGCTCTGATGTTAGCATATCCTTGTTTTTTTAAAACAAAATTGTTAGTTACCATGATGATTAGCACTTAAATGAGATGCTCTGGCCTCTGGTCTTTTTGAGATAGTCATATTTCCAGTATTTGGCTTCTTGTTTTATAGGGTTCTGTCTCCTAGATAAATTTTCCCATCTGTTTTGTGCCCCCTGCTTAGAAATGAAAGGAAAATTGAAGTCCTAAGCAAGTTCAGCTCTTTGCATCTGGTGTTATTTTTTATTAACCAGCTGCAAATTTAGGACGTAATGTGACTGTGCCCTGACATTCCCTTTTAGAGTTGAACACATATGTATGTCATACATATATATTTTGTGTATATTTCACATACTCTCTTATATGTTTTTTTGGCACTCATGGTGCCAAAACATGGGGTTTTTTTTGTTTTAGAAACAAGGAAAGAGTCCTGCCTGAGCCCTTAAGACTTACTGGATTTCTAAAAGCCATCTAGCTTAGCAAACATGAAGTGGTCTCTTTATAAAATCATTGATTGATAGTGGGATGAAAGTTCTAATTTTGCTTACTGGCCAGTAGCCCTAGGTATAGATTAAGAAATAAAATTGATACAAAACTAGAGGAGCTATGTGTAGTCTTTACATTGCTGTGTGAAGTAGCTTTGGAAAACTCCCAGACTTTGTGCCTGGACTGAAGTTGTACATTTTGTCTGGAGTGGTAGTTCTTCTTGGAGGCATCCCTTAAGTGATTCCAAAAGTCCCTCAAATCTCACAATCACAAAAAGCTCCCCAAACTGAAAACAGAAATAAGAGCTAACACTCAGCTTCAATTGCACTTCTTACTTGTATTCTAGGTGTTTACTTGAAATCAATTTGGTTTCTGTAGAGATAAAAAAAATCTAATGTTGGAGCATCTTGTCAAGTGGCTTTCAAATTGTCATATACTTGCTGATCATTCATTGTAGTCAGGCAAAGATAAACAAAATAGTGTTTGGCATTCAGCTAAATTTCTGTACTAAGTTTAAATTCTGAAATAATACTCTTTTCTCTTGATTTGCAGCACATGAAGGGGCCATTAGAGGGGTAGCTGTGGATGGATTGAACCAGCTAATAATCACAGCTGGTAGTGAAGGATTGATTAAATTTTGGAAATTCAAAATGAAAGATCTGGTTTATTCCACTGAACTTTCTTCTTCTCCAAGTGGAATTCTGCTTCACAGAGACAGGTAAGAATGTGTACAGTGTTTGGTGAACATACTTATCTAGAATGGCAGCCAGTACTCTTAATTAGAATATATTAGAAATTGTACTTCTAATGCTTTGAAATACAACTGACTAGTAGACAGAGGATGACATGACATTTTATTAGACTGAAAGACTTGTAAGACTTGTTATTTTTAGGATAAAAGATACCTGGAGCAATGTTAGGATGTTTTTATTTTTTTGTCCCTTGAGTATTCCCTTATGTGTGTTGATGTTTCTTGGCAGTGGTATTCTGGGAATTGCCTTTGATGACTTCACTATTAGTGTTTTGGATATAGAAACCAGGAAGATTGTCAGGACATTCTCAGGACATCATGGACGGATTAATGACATGGTAATTGTTAACTTCTTGCCTGTAACAGGTGCCGTACACAGGTACCTAACAGATTTTACAGATGGTGGATTTCTCTGCATGTATTAAATCATTGGGAATTATGTTCACTCTGTGAACAGTAAAGCTGTAGTTCAGCTCCACAGCACTTTTAGTCATGTTAGTTTGGAAATGCAAGGTGGTCAAATTGCCATCTATTTTTTAATGTGCTTTGTGATTTAACTATAACTTTTAACTATAACAATAAGCTGGTTTGGGGGTCAAACAAAACAAAGTACTGGGAATAATGAAAACTGCATTGAGGAGCAAAATTATGCAGAAATCTCAGCTGTGTATATAAAAAAGATGAACAAACCGAAAACAGATCTGAGATTATGCAGCACATTGATAATTCCTTAATTACATCTTATGTAAGTTCATTGTAGTGTTCATTGAAATAGTTTTTAGCTTCAAATTTATTTATAAATGCTACTAAAATAGTATTTACTTGACTTACTCAACTTTTTGGTTAGAAATAGGTTTCCACCATGAACATAAAAGTGGGGACTGAAGCACTTTGACTGACAGTGAGATACATCTTTTGTTTTATGTTTGAGCCTCTTCTTAAAAAGCTTCTGGTTTTGTTCTTTCTTCACTTCCAGTAGTGTTATTGTCAGTTTTGGCTTATGGCCATACCATTTCACCTGGGTTTTAGGGCCTCCTGTGGGGACTGGCTTATTTCTTGTGCCATTAAATTGACTACTTTATTTTAGACTTTCAGTCCTGATGGTCGTTGGCTGATAACTTCATCAATGGACTGTTCCATTAAGACTTGGGACCTTCCCTCTGGATGGTGAGTCAGTTAAAAAACACAGCAGAAGAAATAATCCCCTTTCTGATAAATGGCAGAAAGCTTTCTGGCTTGATTATCTGTCACCAGATGTGACATTCGAAGTTGCACATAACAAAACAATTCTGCCCACTATTTTAATTGTGATCAGTGTGTGTCTTTTTCTGGGTCAGTGTAATGCTGTCCTGAGGATCTGTTGATGACTCCTGGAGTTTCCATGTACTGTGAATGAGTGTGAATTTGTTCTTTGTCTGGAAGCAGCACTGTAATCTAAAGGGCAAGAGATTGTTTAAGGTGAATTGCACTGTGATATGCTGAAGTCTTCATAGGATCAAAGAGTGGTTGGAGTTGGAAGCAAAGATCTAGTCCAACTGTCTTGATGTGGAAAGGAACTTTTCTCACTAGATCAGGTTACTCAGAGCCCTGGCTTCGCCTTGAACACCTCCAGGGCTGGGCCATACACTACTTGTTTATGCAGCCTGTTCCAGTGCCTCAACCACCCTCATCATAAGAAAATTCTGCCCTACATCCAATCTAAACCCATGGCCTTTCAGTTCAAAGCTGCTGCCCCTTGTTCTGTCACCACAGGCCCTGTTAAAAAGTCTCTCTTGAGTCTTCATTGTAAGCTCCCTTTAAGTATTGAGAGGCCACAAGGTTGTCTCTTCCAGAGCCTTCTGTTCTCCAGGGTGAAGAACACCACAGCTCTCTCATTTTCCTTATAGGAAATGTGTTCCAGACCTTGAGTCATTTTCCTGGAGCTGCTCTAATTTCATGTGTCTTGTGCTGGGGGCCCCAGAGTTGGATCAGTACTCCAGTTGATTTTGTAAAAAGAAGCCTGTTTTCACTTACATTCATTTTAACAACACAACAAGGCTTTACATCAGTTATATTTTTCATTTGTTTATACTTGCAACTGCCAAAAATACTCTCTTGTGATCCACCATGAATAGTCTTCTCCCAGAATAAAGTTTGGCTGAGAAGTAGGCAAGTACACACAAGAAGTTCAGGAGCCCAGGAAAAAAGCCAAGCTGAGAAGTAACTTTGCGTTCTGCCAGTGCATTCTTTCAGCAGCGCATCAGATTTTTATTTTTTTTTTAATTTAAGGTAGTGCTGTGCAGTGTGCAGCTCTGGTGGTTGTGCCTGGAACGGAAAGGTTTCAGTTTGGTTGATTATTTTTGTTGACAGAAGTGCATTGCATCTCAACAAACAATTGGCCTGTTCTTGCATGATGAGAGCCACTAGTCCAAAATAGGACAGGATGGATATTAAGTGTCTTCTTTCCAGTATAGATGAGAAGGAAATTAGCACTCTGGTCTTCATCTTTCTAACACTCTTTTCCTTGCAAAGTAATATGCCTACAAAAAAATTGCAGCATTAACTAATATCAGTTTCTTCTGTTTTTCATTTCTTCAATAACATAATACTTTACAATAAGAATCTATTTTTAATATTTTTTAAAGCAGTCTGACAGTAGTTCTCTTTTACATGTAAAAAAACTTAAATATTTTGTCTCTTGTCTCTGAAATTCAGGTCAAGATTAAATCTAGGAAGGTAAATGACAAACCCTGGTTTTAAATGTAATTAGGTTAAATTATTCTTCCAGTGTGTAAAGGCAAGGTTTTTCCATAACTATAGGCAGAGGAGTGTATTGAAAAGGAGGAACAGCTTTTAATAAAATGCTTGATGCTTGCTTTTCCTCTGTGGCTCCATAAATAGAAAAAAACATCTCATGAACTGTGTATTCTAAAGCCTCAGCTTTGATATTGTTCTTATAAAAATATGGAGAACATGTTTCTAGAATCCAACATTACAAAAATTGCCAACTGACTTTAATAAATGGTCTGACATCTATTAATTGAACATCTGTTTTTACTTGGGAGTGGTGCTTAACTGTCCATATGTAATGCAGTGCAAGTCTTTCTAGAGCATGTTTTTAACATAAGGCTTTTTTAAAAGTGGGAAAAAATGATGACTTTGTCTACAGAAAGTTACAAGCAGGAGTCCAGGCATTATGCATATATTTCTTTCTGCTGTGCAGCTTGCATAGACAAATTGAGGAATCAGGGGTATGAGCTGACTGTTCCTGGATGAAGCACGTGAGAAGAAACAGCATAGAAGACCTGTTAAATGTCTATCAACATTTTACTTTCCATTGTCACAGTTTTACAGTTAGGCAGGAAGCATAAAGGTAGATGCCTTCAGCCCCAAGGCAAGATTGATTTAGTCTTTTGTGTAAAAAATACAAGTGTGTCTTATATCCTATAGTAGATTGATCCCTACTTCCCCCAAGCCAGTTATTTTAATCATGATTTAAGTTCAGTAAGTAGAAAAACTTAATTTCTTGTTAAATTTGTTTTGGAGCTCTTTGTGGTTGATTTATTGAACAGAATTTCTCAGTTACAGGTAAGGATTTTCATAAAAAGATGGATTTGAAAGTGAGAGAAAGTATCTAGGGTAAATTTTTCTCGCCATTATGCACCGTGTACAAATTGTAACTGATAGAAGTTTGGGATTTATGAGTTTAGTGTTTATATATTGAAAGTGATGAGTGATTTTTCTCTTACCTGAGATTTGCAGCATCTGTCTAAGAACATGCATAGGGAATAAAATACTGCAGGGGAAAAAGGCTTTTATTTTTGAGATACTCTCTCAAACCATCACAGGAGTGCTCAGTAGCTAAGAAAATACACGCCCACAAGATTTTACGTTTTAAACTTCTGTGTTACATCAATATTTTTCCTATGGTTAGTGAACAGAACAGGGCTGTAGACCTGTAAACAAGAACAAAGTATTCAAACTCTTTGTTGGTTCTTTTTTTTTTCTCCTGGTGAACTAGTTGTCAAATTAAACTTTAACTTAAAATTTAAAGTAACTGAAATTTGTATTTCAGCAACAGACGAGCAATTCTGTCAACCTGGGCTTGAATGGAAGTCTGCTAGACAGTGCATCATCCAGAACTTAAATGTCTCATTGTTAAAATTGTTACATGACAACATTTTACTATAATGTTATTATAGTTGTATTTTAACTTTGTTTTTACATGTTAAAATTTTTTCAGTTTTCTGCAATCATGAAAAAAATTATCAAGGAATGGTTTATCAGGCTGAAGATATGGTAATGCCAAAACTGTTGCAGTTAATCAAACTTCACATTGTACAGTTCATATTTTATTTTAGAAACATTATGTGCTAGTGTTAACCAGGTGTACGTGAAGTATGCGGAGTGGTAATTGTCAGTGAGCAGATGGGGCTAAATGAAAATACAGAATTCATGGCCAGTGCAAGTTTTGTGTTAGGCATAAGGAATTGATTGTTTTGTCTCATATTCTCCAGGTGTAGATGTCTAAGGAGGTGCCAGCTTTATCTGATTTTAGAGCGTTTTATAGAGACAACGGGTTTGTTGCACAGTGCTGTTCACTTGCTTTGTTTATATAATGTATTTGGATTTTTCTGCTACCCTGGTTTGTGTCCATACTTTTTGTGGCCTGTTTGCATTCAGCTGTAATTCAGATGTGTGCAGATAAACAAGTTTTTCTTGCTGACAATTTCTCTGGGTTTTTTTTTTTTCCCTCCTTAGTCTCATAGATTGTTTTTTGGTAGACTCTGCAGCTGTGAGCCTTACTATGTCCCCTACAGGAGATTTTCTGGCTTCAGCACATGTGGATGATCTTGGAATTTATTTGTGGTGAGTATGTAATCTGTTTCTACTTAAAATTTAGGATGGGACAGAGTTCTTTTAATCACCTTTATTGCAAATAGAGAATTGCCCTGTGAAGTACCATCTCCAGTGTTTTGTGTTCTCTGGTTCTAATTAGGACAGGTGTTCTGTATTGCTCTGATTCCCAAGTGGTGAAATTTCCACTGCTAAATTACTTATTCAGATAGTTTAAATTATCTCTTTTTTCTAAATGTTTCTTGCTTCTAAGAGTTCCCATTATGCCATTCATAAAGTTTTTCCTAGACTCCATTTCCCCCACTGCTTTGAAATGTCTTTGTTCAAACAGTGCTTCTTTCTGAAGTGCTTTTCTTGTCCTGCTGTACAGTGTTGTCTGAGACTTGTGAGCAGTATGTGAAAGTTATGATTTCTCTTTATTTGTGATAAATGAACACAGAAGTAAAATGTGATTTCATTCAGTTTCCTCCTGATACACCTTTAAGCAAATAACTCTTCAGGTACATTTTAACAGTGTGCTACTGAAGTAGCACACTGTTAAAATATCTGGTGTCTTTTTCCTATTTGTTTGACAGATTATTTCAGGTTAGATATGTTGGCTGTAGTTTTGTCTGAGGAGTGTTCAGTTGTCAGGCCTGCCTATGGTTAAGTGAAAGTGCTTCCTTGTGAATAACAACAGATGTCTTTACCTAGAACTAGTTTATATTGACAAAAGAAGCAATTTGCCAGAATTATTTGTGTGCATGTTTCAAACCTGAAGAAAATTTGCCTAGGGTATTACCCTAAAATCCTGTGAAAGCAGATGAGTCATTTATATTTGCATAATGTGTTGTGCATAATGTGTTCTGCCTGGAGAAGGCTCTGGGGAGACCTTAGAGCCCCTTCCAGTGCCTAAGGGGGGTCCAGGAGATCTGGGGAGGGGCTTTCAACAAAGGCCTGGAGTGACAGGAAAAGGGGGAATGGCTTCAAACTGAAGAACACAGATTTAGATTACACATTGGAAAGAAAATGCTTGATTGTGAAGGTGGTGGAAATATTTTTTTTGGCCATCAGGACCAGGGCAGTTATTGCCCCTCTCCTGGGCACTGGTTAGGTCACACTTCAAATTCTGTGTTTAGTTCTGGGCCCCTCACTTGAAGAAGAACATTGAGGTCCTGCAGCTTATGATTATGTTCTTGGCAATAATACTTGAACATAACATTTATATTTCAGATGTTCAGGTGAGTCTATTGCCGCACTTAATTTTCTGCTTATCTGGTAGATGAGGAGAGCTAATCTTGAACAGAGCATGGTGAATAGAGCGTTGCCGTGCTGCAGCAGTATTAGACTGCAGTATAAATTATGTCGAAGTACTTGTTCCCCTTCATCTGGAGATGGCTTTTAAAATGCCTGTCTTATTTTTTCAGGTCAAACCGTTCTTTATATTCACTTGTGTCATTACGGCCCCTTCCTGTGGATTATGAACCATCTTTGGTGACACTCCCCAGCACCTGCCCCATGCAAGGTAACCCTCAGATGAAAGTGTATTTTGTTTTTCCCTTGCAGTTTGCTCCCCTGCTTGCATGCCACAGATTCATTGTGAATATCTTGTTGGCAAGAGAATTGGGTTCAGCTGACCTGGCATGTGCCTGTGCCCAGTGAAAGAAAGGCCTAAGTGGAATTTTTTGCTAAATTAATAGAAGCGATTGTGCGTCAGAAGTCCTCTAGATGGAGATCTTGTCTGCCCAAATTTGGAGTGCCTGCATTTGCATCGCCATCTGGAGAAGCACACCTAGCTGTTGGCCACTAGAACATGACTCATGGTGATGGCTGCTTTAACAAGCACATACTTGCTCTACATACTTAAATTAGGGAGATAGGAATTCATCCCAGAACTTTGAATGTTTTTGTCCTGATTCCATCTGAAAGCTTTAATCCACTTCATGTCTTCAGCAAATGTAAAGTTCCTGTTTAGATGCTAAGGGCTTGTAATGGATTACAATCCTTTGTTGTTTCAGGCTTTTCTATTAGATTAATTGTTTTAGCCAAGTAATATTTTACAAAAAGAAAGGAAAGCAGACATGTTTGGGCAAGATCACACAGGAAACAAAGAGAAAATTGAGTGACTGATATAACTTTTCTTGTGGGACGTTGTGCTTTAATGTTGAGATTTTCTTCATTTTTATGTGCCACTTCAGTCACACCTATGAAGAGGCTGTGATGAGGTAGTGAATATGGTGGAAGGATCTAAGTGCAAGGATTTCACAGCTTTATAATGTAGAACTAAAATGACTGTATATATATTTATTCAGAAAGAGCAACAGATTACTGTCAAAATTTTGTTTTCTTTAATCTGTAAACTGCTTTTATATAACTTCAGTCAAAGTGGAGAAATCTTATCAGTCATTAAAATTTTGTTTGTTAAATTCTACATCTTAGCTATAATATTTAAAGTTATTTAATATTTCATAAGGCTAATACACATTGTTTCTGTAGCTTTTTAGCTCAATGTTATGTTAGCACCTATGTCTATAACAATTACGCATTTGTTATTCAAAAATTGCAAAAAAAGTGTTTGGCTTGATTTTTAAAAAAAATGAATGTGGAGTATGAATGTTTGTAAAGGATATCTATTTCTTCAAGATGTGGATGTGTCAGGAGATGAAGAGCCCTGTGATGAAATGATAGAATATATCTCACCTGAGCAATTGGGAGAGCAGCTGGTGACCCTTTCCTTGTTACCGGAATCAAGGTGGAAAAATCTCCTCAACCTTGATATTATTAAGGTACTGAAACTGTGCAAAAAATAGCATACATCCATATATTTGCCCTATTTCTATGAAACGCATTACCTATTCATGAAGCTTGATCCTGCTTTTCAGGTGTTTTTCAAGATTTTGCATTAGAAGTCTATGTGCTGCCTTTCACAGTTCCTGGGATTTGGGAGAGGGGCTGTTTTTCAGCTGAATAGTAGCTTCATAATTAGTGGTTAAAGGATTTTACTTGTTTATTTACTTTCCAGTTAGTCTTTAGGGTTTTCACAGTATTTTAAGAAGGAAACTCTTGACAAACAAAATATTCCCACATGCTCTTACTATGATGATAATGATTTTAATTCAAATATCTAATTAACAGAAAAAAAATAAACCAAGAGAGCCACCAAAAGTTCCAAAGTCAGCACCTTTCTTCATCCCAACACTTCCTGGTCTTATACCCCGATACATTCTACCAGAGGAGGAAAATGATACACAGGTAAAAACAAGAATCAATGTAATTGTGTTTATATAGTGTATTTTAAAATAAATCTCAAGTGCTTTTTAGTGTTGGGTTAAATCACTAGACTTTAAAGAACTAGTTTTAACCCACTGTATTATTGCTTTATTTCTCAAAGTCGTCTTCTCTCAGTAGAAAAATAATGTAATTGAGTTGTAAAAATGTGTTTGCATATTCACGGACGCATGCTATGCTTTTGTGGTCTAGTCAAAGGTGGTAAACCTTGGGATACTGGCACAAAAATCTGATTTCTACATTCATCTTGAAGAAGCCCTGAGCACCAATGAATGTAAGTTTATGAAATATTTCACTAAAAATGTTGATGCTGCTTTTATTTTGATACATATGTGATTTCTAATGTCAGAATTGTAACAGATGTGAGGAAAAAAATACTCATACTACAGTATAAAAGGCAAAGGAAATTACCTAATACACAGATAGCCAGACTAGATCAAAGATCCATTGGTACTGCAGCTTGTCTGCAGCATGGAAGCCAATTCTGGCTAAAACCTTTATGGAGAAAGAAGGTTGTGTTCCTAAGATCGTTAATCTTTTCGAAAACTGTGATGATATCACCCAGAAAAGGTGCTATGCATTATTTCTGGGGAAAGGAAGGGAAGAAGAAGGGGATTGATTTGGAATAGTCCTAATGGAATAGTCTGGTGATTCACTGAAATATGAAGAGCATAATGTGTCTAGCAAGTTCTCCTTTCAAGGGTTTCTTCACAAGGCAGTGAACTTACAGTGTTAATTCATTGCCCTATAATTTAAACCTTAACAATAAATAAATTATATAAAAATAAGGTGTTGGATTTCTTTGAACATTGGGTTTATTTTAAAATTTAATCTCTTATTAAACAACCTGTGGAATGCACCAGCTGTTTTTCATGTTTATCTTGTGATGCTACAGAATCTTTGAAACTCAGATTTTTTTAAATGATTCTAATATAGCTGACTTGGAAATGTAAATGGACAGTAGCTTGTCCACAAAGCAGTTCTGCTGGGAATTCTCCTACCCCTGATTAAACTCTCTTGAGATGACCAGCTTACTCAAGCATGCTTAAAACATTTTGTGTACAGAACTTCATTATCTGTCATAAATGAGGTGTGTTCTTGTGCCTCACTTTGAGTATTGCGATTGATAGTGTTCTATTGAGGTGCTTCAGAGCCTCTCAGAAGAGGTGAATGCTTAAAAACCTTGTGGAGCTGGCTCTACCAGGGAGCAAGTGCACTCTGATGTACTTGGACGTGTGCCTCAGGCCACCTCTGCTGTAAGGCAGGTGTGCCCCAGGGTCTGTACCGCACCCACGATCCAGGGAGCCTCGTGATCCTGGCTGCTGATGGGGAGGGAGCATGGCTCTTTGCTGTCTAGATTACAGCCATCTCTTCTAAAAGTGACTGGACCATGCAAATGAAAAGAATCCTGCTGGAAACCATCCTGGTTTACTTTTGGGGTGGAAACAGGGCTTCACACCTCAGGTCAGGACTGTGGAGCATGGCTTGAGCTGCAGCCTTTTCCATGTCGTACGTGTATCAACCTCACAACATGTTCCATGCTTCGTTTGTTTAATGTCATAAAAAAAAGATATTTAATGCATCTGTTTAGTACTGTTTAAATCACTTATATTCAAAACTAGCTAATGATTTTTTTAGGAATCAAATATCAGTTTATACCACCTGAGGAATATTAACCAGTGTCTAATACCATTAGTTACCATGAAGTTGGTCTTCTTAGCAACTGCTTAGCAAAAGAAATATTAATCATATGCATATTAAAAATGTTGTAACTATCAGTTGTATTTTGCAACCAAACATAATTTTGCTTCTTCCTTTTTAAAGCAAATAGGTTGAATCCTCATAGGTCATCAGGTAGGATGGTAGAAGTCCTGAGAAGGAACAATTATGAAGAGGAAGAAAGTTTGTAAATTGCATGTATTTCTACTGTGACAAAGATTTTCCCCTAGCACCCTCCTATTACAAAAGTAATAATTTTGTTAGATGCACCAGAAGGTGTCTAGCTTTGCTTAATGTCAACTAGAGTAAAGACGCCTAGTAAAAGTAGCG
This sequence comes from Onychostruthus taczanowskii, assembly GCF_017590055.1. NCBI lineage: Eukaryota > Metazoa > Chordata > Aves > Passeriformes > Passeridae > Onychostruthus > Onychostruthus taczanowskii. The sequence goes on from NW_024498773.1 coordinate 180,508, forward strand.
CTCTCTATCCTTCAGAGTATATTCATAGTTAACTGCTCAAAATCTCAAGTATGTACATTCTTTCTGCCAAGAGATGTGAAATGACAATGTTTTGTGGTTAATTAGAAATTTTGTTTAACTTAGAAGACAGAAGAGGAGGGAAAATTGAAACAAATACAAAGATGTTACTTGTATTTTTCAATTACAAATAAAGTGCATCTGTACTTTTAGTATGTGGGACAGTAGATTAAAGAGAGGGAGACATTTTGTTGAAAACTAAAAAGTAAGGAAACAGTAAAAACTTGAAATTCATAGTCACTGCTTAAGAATTTTAGAATCAGCCTGTCTTGTGAAGGATCTGTTAGGTTCTGTTTTGCAGATGTTACTGATAATGTGTTCCCCAATGTTCTAACACAGATAAAGCTCCACTTGACTTACTGAAAAGCTTGGGACCATCTAATATTGAGGTAGAACTACGGGGTTTGGCCCCTGAAGGTGGGGGCTCAATGGAGGTGATGCTGAGCTTTCTGAGAATGATTGGGATGATGCTGAACAAGAAGTACAACTTCGAACTCGCTCAGGCATACCTAGCACTATTTTTAAAGGTAAAAATTTTCTTATAAAATTTATGTTAGTCCTATTTAAAATAACGGTTATACAGTAAAAAGGTATAAATTGTCTGCTCGAATTATCTGAATTTATTTTGGTTGAGAATGGTTTTAAAATGTCTAACTGAATGTATTGGATGATTTGGCAACACATTTGGTGACAATCAAGAAAAACTTGCAAAACAAAAGATGTTGTGAAGAGGCCCCGGCCAGACAAATTTTGTTCTTGCATTCCTTACTTAGAATTGGTTTTATTTTTTTTTTTTTTGTAACATTCCTAACTTCTTAGTCGTTGTTAATTGTTAAACTAAGGTATGCTATGTCTTAAATAAGCAAAGAATTTAATACACCATGGTTGGGTGTTGGATTTATCACAAGACTTTGCAAGCCTGACCTACTTTCCATGTCAGTGGACTGCCTTTCTTGTGTTACCTGTTGAGTATCACAACGTTACACTAGAGAGTTAACGAGAGTTAATGAAATTGTCCCAGCATGTGTGTAAGTTAAAATTACGCTACTGAAGCATGATAACAATTACTCTTAGAGACAAAGTGGTTCTGCAGAAGATTGAATCCCTTCTGGTGCAGGAGTGTTTTAGATACTCTGATTTATGAAATAATGTGAAAGCAATTAATAACAGTTTACTTGGAAAACATTGTTATAAACATTCAGACACATGTAATACCAGGGCATCCACAGCTTCTCTGGGTAACGTGTTCCAGTGTCTCACCACATTCATAGTAAAGAATTTTGTCTAGTATCCATATAAACTACTATCTTTTAGACTAAAGCTCAGTATCAAGGTTCCTAGGTACTTAAACTGTAGCCTGGAAAATAAATATTCCATCCATTAAGTGGTAATAATTGTTGCAAGTTCAGAAGGTTTCTCTTCTTTCTGTTTTAACAAGGTTGCTGTTTGTCACATAAGGAGACCTCATCCATCTTGATCATTATAGTATGTGCTGGCATCATTGTTCTTGACGTGTGCAAAATGGATAATTAATATAATAATCCTGATTGACCTTAGCACATCTGTCTAGCCTTTCTAGACTAAAGAGGAATTTGTGATGCAGGTCAGAAAGTGGAGAAAGTTACCCTCTAGGGAAGTGTGGAATGAGAATAGATTCAGCAGCCTTGCCAGAAGATGAGCCAGTAAAAATATAGCATATTTAAGACACTTTGCTGCCTTATTCCATCTAAAACATGAAAAATGGCTTGTAAAGACTAACAAAAGGGGAGCAGTATTAAATAGAGGAAATTATTTGAAAGAAAAGAGTCTTTTTCCTATCTGGGACATTTCCTGAAAGCGAAGTATTGGAATTGGATGGGAAAAACAGTCTTTTAATTTTTTAATCTGCATTTGTTTCACTAACTGCTTGTTTTCATTTTCAGTTACATCTTAAGATTCTCTCATCAGAGCCAAAACTCTTGGAAGAATTATCCAAATTGTCAGTGCAACTTGAGGATACTTGGATTCACTTGCGGGCTCTCTTCAATCAGAGTCTGTGTGTTTTAACATACATGAAAAGTGCTTTGCTGTAAAATACTTCAGGGTTTTGTCTGCATAAGATTTCCCTCAGAGGAACAGTACAATTTATTACCAATAATACGGGATTCCAAAAATCATACTGGGTCTTGGAATTGTAGAATCATTAAGGTTGGAAAAGGCCTACAAGACCATCAAGTCCAACGTTTTGCTGAATACCACCTTGTCCACTAAGCCATATCACTTAAGTGCCAGACTACTCATTTTTTTTAATACTTCCAGGGATGGTGATTCCACCATCCTTTTCTAGTGCTTCTTCTGGTGCTGTATTTTATACATCTACATATGGCAGAGTATTTTAGAACATGCACAACTGCCTGTTTTTGTTCACTTCAACTGGAGAAAAAATTACTACGTGCAGCTAAAGTATTTGTTGTGTTGGTCTGTGCTGTCAGTGGGCAGACATTTGGATTCAAGGCCCTGAGCAACCTGGTCTTGTGAAAGGTTCCCCTGCCCATGGCAGGGGATTGAAAGTAGATGATCTTTGAAGTTCCTTCCAAGCCATTCAATGATTCTCTGATTCTATGGCTACATAAAACATAGTTCACCATGGCTTGTGGGGAAGAAAAGAAGTGGGAATGTAACTTCTGTGCAGGAGGCCACAAACTATATTGTTCTCAATAAAGTCAGCGTTGATGCAAAAGTAAATCAAAAAGTCAGAGTTATTAACACTGTATAAACAACAGTTTAAAGCAAGTTAATCTAAAGATTGTGTTCCTCTGCAATTAGAGCACTTCTCTTGTGACGGTTGTAAAAATCAGTTGTCTTCTCACTTTTGCAGACATCTATTTCTGAAAGCAAAGATTTCCAGCTGTACTAACAGTGACTGAACTTCAAAAAAACTCTAAAAACCCAAGCACCAAACTAAACAAAACCGGATTTTTGTGAGGCCCAGTTTCATATGAAAATTGTTTCTTAAGGAAAAGGAGGAAAGATTACTTGAAAAAAAGCTTTGTTTTGAGGAATTTTTAATTAAATCAGATGGGTTTTTTTACAAACTGATATTTACGTTTCAAACTATAACATTTGGGCATTATTTGGGACCTCATGAGTGAAATTATCTTGAACTTTTCTGCTTGAGAGTACTTCCTCCCAGCATAAGAATCTCCTGAACAAGGCCTTTGCTGTATTTCACATGCTCAAGCTACATACACAGACCAACAGAGTAACTAATACAAATACATGCAGTTTCAATGAGTAAATTTGATAGGTGATTAATTGCATTTGATAGAAGACTGAAGCAATAGTGTCGGTCAGTTGTACTGTATAGCTGGGGTTTTTTAATGCCCTTTTAGTCATGTGTACTGGAACAAATTATCTGCAAACATAGAATCATACAACAATAGAAGGGCTTGGGTTGAAAGGGACCTTGAAGATCATCCACTTCTAACCCCCTGCCATGGGCGGGAACACCTTTCACTAGACCAGGTTGCTCTGGACCCCTTCCAGCCTGACTGGACACTTCCAGGGATGGGATATCCACAGCTTCTCTTGGTCACGGTGTTTCACCATTGTCACAGGGAAAAATGTCCTGTTCATGTCCAATCTGAACATACTGTCCTTGAGTCTGAAGCCATCATGCACACGAAGTTTCTTATAAAGTTTGCTACTGAGATTTAAGAAAATCCTCTGTACCACAGAATTATTAGTTTCTGGTAATATGGTTCTTGGCAACCCATTGCTCCCAATTTATTGGATTGATCTGAAGTTGTCCAAAATACCTTAAATGTCAGTGTAATATATAATGAACCTCTGAGCTTTCAGGTGTTACTGTAACTCCTTTAGAAGATCTTACAAAAACATTTTCTGAATAAAAACAAAATGTTCAAAGGTTAATGAGGCAGTATTTGCGGACCTGCCTCTGTGGAAGAAGGAAGAGTGGATAAAGAACTTTCATGCTGGATCAGAGGAAGGGTCTGTCAAGCCCACGGTTCTGTCTCCAGATGGAGGAAGGAAGATTTGTGGTATAGCAGCCTGGCTGTGTATAAAGTGATTGTTTCTCAAGCATATCGCAGCACCTTTCAGCAGGCAGCAATTGGATACTCTGTGACCCAGCTGTAGCCTGACAGTTGTGTTTAATGTTCTGTGACAGACCTTTTGTTCTCTGCAAGTTCATCTAATCTCTTTTAGAACACATTTATCCTTCACAACATCCTGTAGTAATGGGGCGTACAATTTAATTAACGGGAATAATGTATTTCTGTTTATATATTCCAGACCTGCTATTTTCTAACATTGTATGCCTCTCCTTGAATGTGAGAAATATCAATTGTGCTCTAGTCTTCATGCTTCACAGACTGCCTCAGAGCAGTGGTGAAAGGGTTTATCCTCATGAAGGGCATACTTTCTTTTGCTGAGTGCATGTCTGCTTTTTCACTGACATCCAAGAACCCTTTCTGGGCACAGATGTTTAAATCTGTATGTACAAGATTTGTCTGCAGAACCTGTCAGGATTGTAGAGTAGGGTTTCTTTTTCCCCTTCCTTTCATGGTCTGCTTGATGTAGTCATAAGAAAAAACTCTGCCAAACAGGCTATATTCTTAAAGCAGAAACATCAGGGTAATTTTTGTGAGCAATGTATGTATAACACAATTGATATGATGTTTGCAGTCCTGTATGACCTCATTAAATGTGTTTAATGCAGTTTCTCATATCATACACATAATGTGTTTGAAGTCCACCTGGAGCACATCAGTAACTTCCTTCAGAATATGGTAATTAGATGTGAGTGATATCTCACCTTCTTTATTCTTGTCTTTTTCTCAACATTACTACTCATCACTGCTATTTCAGGGGTGTTTTACTATTGTTAGAGCTATAGAGTCTTCCACCAGTAGTTCTGATTGCTTCATGTTCTTGGTCTTTTATTTTGTCCTTTTTACTGCACATCAAAATGATGAACAATTTATTGTTAATAAAAAAACTTCTTCAGAAATTTCTTCCTGTTAGTGGATGAAAGTAGATATTTCACCTGCTATTTCCTATATTATTCCTTCACCTGAGACATCAAAGGACAGTATTTTGTGATATTAGCTAAAATTTTTGATTACATGTGATTAACACGTGAAAACTGAATTTGATAATTTGGGCTTTGTTGCCCGTAAGAACTCACATTAGCATGGTGCTTTTTTAATGGCCTATGCAATAGGATGTGGAGAAATGCTAGATGGGTGAACGGATATTCATGTTAACTCTAGATTTTCTTCCAAGCAGGGCAGCAGCTGGGGATTTTACCATTCTTACACAATACCAAGCCCATCTTAAGCTAGCTCTGAGTAGCAGCTTGCTGTTAAAATTCTCCGTGTTACTGTGTGTGACACAGCACTCCTTCCAGCTTCCTCTCAGGCCTGTGCCCACCTCTGTTCCTGTGCTTCCTCTTCACCATGATTTCCTCAGCTCTTTTGGCTCCTGAGTGCAGCTACTGCTCTTGGCAACTCCTGCACATAGCAGTCCTATCAAGTTAGGTTCTCTGTACTTCCACTATTTTCTTTTGACTGTTATTTTTTCCAGACACATTTGGTACTCTTGTTTGTTTTGAGGCTGGTAGTTGAACCTTGCTACCTGAATTTGCTACTGATTGGATTCAGATGCTGCACAGTGAATGTTGCTCTTTTCTGAACCATAAGAAGCCTCAACCTTACTAGTCTTTGCTTTCCTCATTCAAGTAAAAATAGAGGTAATATGAGCCATGCAAACATGAAGAGAGAGTAGGATACCAGTGTTTACACTGGCTGCATTGTTCAGTGGCCAACCTATACCTCTGACTTGAAGCACTCCTTTGTACATTTCAAATTTAACTCTTACTTCTTCAAGGAAAAGTATAAGAAAGACCTCATATCTGTGCAAGTTGTCATACTGCGAGTGTTGTAGTCCTAGAGTAAGGACGCTGGAAGATACTCATTTGCATTCTGTGAACTAGAAAAGGCAGGGTGTTTGTTGGCGTATTTGAACTCTCTTAATGAGCCATGTTGAAGGAGTTCAGCATTGTTCAAGGATCACTATTATATAAATAGTTTACTGTGTTGTCTGCTGGCATCAGCTTATGTTTCCTGAGTGTCATACGTTAATCTTCTCAGCACATCACCATTTGTATCTTCAGAACTATTTGTTTTATGAAAAATTATCTTTTAATAAAAGTCATTTACCTTTTTAAAGATGAGGAATCCAATCAGTGTCTTATTTGCTTCCAGTGCAAGGACTGTGATGTGTCTGCAGTGTGTGTTAGAGGAGACCAAAATGCTGTCATTAAATGTCGTTAACCCCTGTGCTTTTCTTTTTGTAAAGCAGTGGTGAATTGAGGAAAGCAAAATGAAAGATAACGAAGATTTTTCTACCCTGGCTCTTATGTGTTTTACTCTATGATTCTCTGTTCCCAGAAGGATTAAATGCTTGTTGCACATCACAGAGCTTGGCTGTTTAGTAGCAGTCTCTGAAAAATTACTTTCCTCCACTGATGTGTGTGTTACTGGTTTGTGAAACAGCTTATGTGGCTAAATGGAATTACATACTACTTCCCTGACTATCCATAGTGTTAAAAGATGTGCTGGCTCTATGACTGTTAGATTATGAGTGTTTTAAGGGTCCTCACCCTGAAGGATCAGATCACCTTGGTGTTTTGCAGTGACCTGAAATCACCCATAGAATAAGTCAGAATAAGGTAGAACAAAATACTTGAAGAATCCTCACTCAGTTTCTATTTTTGTAGAGACTGGAAATAAAAATAAAACTCTACTTAAGTCCAGAGGGTTCCTTCACCCTTTTTTGTTAGCCTGTAGCCAAGCTGACAGTTGCCTTACAGCTACACAGCTGAAGATCTATCACTTACTGTCTCTGAAGTTGCCCAATATTGGTCTCAGAATGAGACATGAATTTCGCAACTCATCCATTAGCACTCCAAACATTTTTTGAGAGTTGTTCAGATTCACATGCCTCAAAAGGATTTTGTAAGTGTTGCTCACTGAAAAACATAGCCATGGCATTCTTTTCTTGCAGCCAGTGATGTTCCTGCTGCTCTGGAACTGTTCCATTTGGCACAGCTGGAACTGAAAAGTCAGCAGCCTGTTGTAATGCAACATGTCCCTTTCCTGTCCTGTGGAGGAAAGGTTAAAGCCCAGGTAAATGTGTTTTCAGAGTGTGTCAGGTTACATATTTTGTTGAACATCAGGTTTGTTCACACAGGGTTGTTCTTCACATTCGCGATTAATCTTTGTGTTTGCCTGTTGGTTTAGATTGATGAAAGGGTGAGGGATGACTGCCCAGTTCTCTGTGAAGAATTACATTTCAACAGAATCAAGACAAATGTAAGCTATTTCAGCAGTGCTTACATCAGTGCTTAATTGAGATGGTTTATTCATGGTGCTAGAGTAAACAGCACCATCTGTACAGAAATCCCTGCAGCTCCCTTTGTGTTGGTGGGTGAGGATGACAACCCACTGGTGCATATGGAAAGGGCGGAAATACTTGATACTTTTTTTTTTTTCTTTTTCTTCAGTCTCCACAGGCAAAGCCTGTTTCCATTTTCCGTGTGTACCAGCATCCTCTCTGAGGGAGTTGCCAGCAATGGGGGAGAAATGGGTTTGAAACTTTAGAGTGCAGAGCTCTGAAGTCACCTCATAACCAAGGGACTGCACAGCACTTGTGCACACGTACTGTCCAATGTGACAGCATTGGCATCAAGGAGGTCCCTGACAGCAGGTTGAGGCTGTTGTGCCTATTTTTAACAGAGGTAAAGAGGAGGATGGGGGGAACTGTTGGTTCATCAAAACTTCCCTCAATCTCCAGAAGAATTATGGAGTACATGCTACATATGCCTTTGGAATCCATCTCTAGTGCACAAAGGAAAAGATTAAGAAAGTCACGAGGGCAATTCATGCTCGCCCAAGGCCTTCTAGGATGAAATGGCTGGTTGGGTGCACAAAGGAAGAGCCATGAACTTAATGATCAAATTTAGCGCAATTACAGCAGTCTGTGATTACATTATCATAGTCTATTACGAAACACTGTAAATTGCTACTCTGAAAGTCAGCAGGCATGCTTTCAGTTAATATTTTGCAAATTATGGTGCTTGTTCATGGCAGTCTATGCACCATATACCTTTTATACTGTGAGCTGACTTAAGCATCATATTGGTTCTGCAGCACCAAGGTGTGAATTACTTTTGCAGTTATCCGTTATAATCAGCATTAAAGAAATTAATTTAGTCATGTTCTATTTATGCCTAATGCATGATTATTTTGTTTAATATCCCATAGCAAAGAAGCTCAATAAATTAGATGCAGAATGTTGAATAATGCTAATGGTATTCAAGAGATTTGCACTGAGGCGTAGAAGAATTAAACTGCTAAACTAGTTGAAAGTATTTCAAGTGAATGGCTGATAAAAAATTATTCTAAAGTTGGTGTGTGCCACAACACACTTGACTGTTTTATAAGTTCTTGCTTTTTATCCACGGAGGTTTCAATTTTGTGCATCACCACTGTGTCACGTCTCCTGCTGCAGCTATAGATCTTTCTTCTTTTTGCAATGGCTTCTTCAGCTTGACTCTTTCATAACCATTTGATAACACAATTTGTGTTTGAGCAAAGACTCTTCCTGCGGTACAAGACACTTACTCTGGGAGTGGTGAGGGGTCCAAGAAACACTGTTAAAAGAGACTGCAAAACTACATAGCCAGCTGAGAAAGAGATGCAAAGTAGAGTTTTCTTAGTGTGAAGGTGGTACCTAGAAAGGTATTTCTGGAACAAGACTCTGCTGCTTAGGCTTGGAGACAGCAAATTGTACAAGAAACAGACTGTGATGTATCCTCAGGAGCTGAGTGCCTACTGCAATTAAATCTCATTTCTCAGTCAGGAAAATGCATGAAGTGATTTAAAGAATCTGTGCAATCAGAAGTGGGAAAGACTGTCTGTCCTCAGGAAGAGAATGGGCCCCAGTACAGTGGTACTTGACCCAGGAGAGAACATCCTCTCTAGAGATGCTGTCCTCATTGCAGCATCTCTCTCAAAAATTAATGAAAAATTGCCTGAATATCACAGGAGTTACAACAACAGCAACAAAAAAACTGATTGGGCGAGAAAAACACAGAGCATCATTTTACACAAGAGGACTTGTAGTTAATGAAGTAATACCAGTGTTCCTGCAGGGAAGCAGGATTGCTGAAAGTCCATAATGGGTAAAGACAAACATTCCCATTTCTCCTCTTCCCTGCTTAGCTGTGGGAGCATGGAGGCTATGCTGTAGAATTGATTGCAAGTGAATTGACTGCAAGATCTTACTTTTATGCCTCAGATTAGTCCTAAGGTCCTTCTGCTTAGACAGGGTCACAGGGTCCAAAAGTTCCCCAACAAGCTAATGTTAAATACTGAGGATATTACATGCAAGTTGCAATCCTGGCCTTCTTTGCAGGACCAAACAGAATTATTTCCTCATAAGTAGAAGGCCCAAACCTGGAATTCTGCCTTTCTGAAAACTGACTTGGTTTTCTATGATTCGAGTCTGTCTATTGTGATCGACAGTGTTGAGATCTTAAAGGGCAAGAGAAAGAAATGTAGTGGAAAAATACAGAAATATTGCCAAAGTAGTAACTTGCTAAAACTATGTGAAAAATGTACAGATTTTTTCTCAAAGGAATCTAATTAATGATATATACTGAATGTTTGTAGGGGTTGTCAAGACCTGAACAGATTTGTCTTTCTAAACAGAAGGTTTAAGGTACAAATTATTTTTTTTATTTATATTTATTTATATTTTATATTATATATATTTATATTTTTAAATATCAGTTCCTGTGAGCTTGAACAATTTTTAGACCCAATTTATAACTATTTAATTATCTACTTTGTAAAGAAAGAAAGTACTGAAATTGTCAAAATTAAAGGAAAAAATCAGTGAAATATTAGGAGAGAAATAATGATGTAAATATTAATTCTAAGGGATAATGATACTAAAAACATTATGTGCTAATGAAGACTTACCATAGATTCTCTGCTTCATGCACATGAGAATGTTTCTTAACTGAGCCTAGTACCTAGTGTTTAAAGAATAACTCCTGATTATATCATACCTATGTAAATGGACTGTTTTGACATAAGTGAGGAGGTGCTGTTCTTCATTGAATGCCTTTTCCTTTCATGCTCTAAGGAAAGCCTTTGAAAATACGGTACATTTTTTTCAAGCAGAACCACAGCACAGCTTAGATACTCATTCCTCAGCTTATTTATCATTTTGATATGTTGGAGAAGGAAATCTTGGATCCACAGATCACTACGGACAATACCTTTAATCTTGACATAACTCACCCTTATGACCCCAACTCCACTAAAGTCTCTGGATTCAGAAAGAGAGATGGAGCTCTTGGATTAGCAGGAGTTGGTCCTGTGAGTTGTTACTCAACTTCAACATGGACCATGAGCTCCTTGATAGGTCTGGACAGCCTAAAGAAAGACATAATGTACTGAGTGAGGCATCAGATGAAGACGTTCCAATAATAAGATGAATTTAAACCCATTTTAATTGATCTATCAAGTGCTGTGGCTTGTGCTCAGGAGTGGAATGTCAGTGTTAAGATGAAAGATGAAGCTGGAGAAGCAACCCAACCCGAACCATGATGGTAGAATATTCTTGCCATTTCAGTGTGTTCCATCAGTAAAAGAATGGTTACAGCAGCCTCTCTGAAGTTCAGCTCTAAAGGCTACTCCAGATTTGTTTCTTACTCTGATTTAAATACTTTTTAAAATACTGGTTACAGTTCTAAAAGAGATGCTGTGGTCTAGGTAACTATTAAGCTGTTTTAGCTGTCTGCTTTTAATAACTGTCAGTCCTAAGTGAACTGTCAATTAAAATGACAGATTCCTGTTGATTAGAGATATCTACAGTGAATCTCTAGTCAGTGACAAGAAACAGGCTTCTATGCTACAAGACAGCCTGCTGTAATAACAGGAAAACTATTTTTATAATAGGCCATAAATGAATTTTCTACTGTCTTTCCACAATAAAATAGTATGTTGTTTTGAAAGGAGATTGAGGTAAAAGCTTTAAACGAAACTTTTGTGAAACTTACAAAGACAAGATTGCTAAATAAGTTCTTGAATTTCACTTAATCATGATTGAGAACTATATTCAGAAAAGCTAAGTAACTGTTTTTATGTGCATTGGAGAACACAAAATGAAATAGTTCACTGTCTTTAAATAGAAAAGGACAACTGTCAGTTTCAAATTATGTTCCAGCCTCTGTTGTTCTGTTGTAATTAGTCTACATTACCTCCCACAAATACTAACCTCACTAGATATTGGAAACATGTATTTGGAAAAGCGACAGACAAATGAAAACTATTTAAAATTATTTTAAATCAAATAAAATTAAAAAAAAATATGATTAAGAGAATGATGTATTTTTCCTCCTTTTTCAATCAGTCAAAAGACACTCATAACATTTCCTCTTAGCTATGACTATTATCCCCCCAAGACCAGAAAAGCAGTTTACTTGCATTAATTGATTAAGTTTCCAACCATGTTTGTCAGTCCTCTCTCAGTTTATCTGAAATTGTTCTTGCAGTATTCACTCCACTGCTTCCATATATCATCTACAGAAATTTGAAGAGCTGAATCAAATACTACAGACACATCTGGTCAATTGAGCATTTTCTTGTCTGTATTCCACAGTTCTAAACAAGATTCTTTCTTTGCATTGTTAGTTATGCTTTTCTTCTTTGAGTAAAAGGGGGGGTGTCTTACTAAAATGACAGGATTTTTACCCAGACTGTACTAAAATAAAGGAAAAAATCTTATTTATTCCATTAATCTTTGTAATTTCCACTCTAGGATTCAAACTGTAACAATTATCCTTCTATTCCTATCAGAGACTGACTTGAAAGGCAGGTGCTTCTTTTTCCATTGTTATTTTGTTAGCAACTGTTTTCTGAGGAGCTAATTCTCAGTCTAAGCAGCACCCACTCATTTTATGATGTCGGTAATAATTTCCACTTCCTCAATGGGAGGTTCAAAGACTAAAAGTGCTTGACTTGGATAAATTTATCTTGACAGCAAACCATGAATAGGTAAGTGCTGTTAGAACTATGTGACTTGTAGGAAAATGGACCATCTAGCATTCTGCCATGTAGAAATATTTGTATATTGTCATTTAGGAGTGTTACCCAGGGATTCAGTTCCCAGCTGTGGTTTCCAGGTCTAAAAAGCTTGGTGCTAGCTCATTTTCTCTTTCTTTTCTCATCACGCAGTCTTGATACACCTGTTGTTGCTAAATGTCCTTTAAGTGAGCAGAATGACCAGAAATAGTACAGAGGATTTCAAACTCTTAGCTCCAGCTCTTGTCTTACCACTCGGTATTAGTCCTGTCTTGAGAAAACTGGAGTGTAAGAAGAAGAGTAATGAAAGTCATGATTTCTGCATTCATGGTAAGCTGGATTAGAGATAAAACCATCTTTTAATTTCCACAGTGTGACCAACTGTATTTTTGTGGAGATTGCTGCTCAAGCATTTTATCCAGGAATTGCTAATGGCTCAACCTATCCTCTCCATCTCCAGCAAAATCCTTCAGTGCTCATCTGCATTATCTCCAAACAGCACTTCTAGATTTATAGGGAAAATAGAGTGATTTATTATCATTACACAGAGTAAGTTATCCACACAACCAAATGCTTAAACATTACTCTAACTCAACCCAAAACAATTTCTTCTTAGCGAAATAAAAGAACACTAAATGGTCAAGTCTGGCTCCTAATAAGACTGGATCATGTAATGGTGTTCATATTCTTAAATTAAGAGATAGAAATCACTGGGTTTTATTCTATCCAGAAATACAATAAGAAATTGTTCTGTGAACTCAAAATGCTTCACTCATGAGTCATTGTGTTGTCATGTGAGTACTGATAAATCTAGTTATAATCTTGTTGAAAACTTTATTTTGCTCCTTTCTCTCTATAAAGATGAGTACCTGGATAGTCAAAGAGACAGTGAAGAATGTGTTGTTGACCTTAGCCATCTCAATTCTTTCTACACTTGAACATTTCCAGAGATGGTGACTCCACTGACTCCCTGGGCAACATATTTCAATGCCTGACCACTCAGCCAGTGAAATTTTTTTTCTGATATGAAGTCTGAACTTCCCCATGCACAATTTACAGCCATTTACTCCAAGAAAATCTCCTGCTATGTATGTACTGCTGAAGGCTGGTGGGTTTGACTCGCAGCAAGGCATTTGCACCATTTATTAGTTAATTACTGAATTGTTTGTGTATATATCTTGTAGCCCAAAAGTTTGGAACTCCATGTGGTGACTCACTATGGCCTAAGAATTGCAAAGGGTCTGAGGTTTGACATGGGATTTGGATGCCATCCAGTACATGTAGGATTGAAGTTAAATGCAGGTAAACCCAGAAACTCAGGTGAAATGTTAGGTCTTTCTAATACTGCCTTACACTACTGGATCCACAGACAATGAATGTATTGAAAACCAAGTACACCAAAAAGCCAAGCAGATGACAATGGCCTACCTTCTTGCCTTTTTGTTGCTCTGTCCTGTACATCTGCAACTCTTTATTATCAGGGGTATGATTCATGGGCTCTAAAGCAAACCAGGATCCCACAGCACAGTAAGAGAAGTCACTCTCTTACAACTCTATAAAAATACCTGAAAGGAGGTTGGTCTCTTCTGCCAGCAGTCCTCACATAGCAGGAGATTTTCTTAAAGAAAGTTTTTCTGTGTTGTGATGAACTGAAAATCATTTAGAAAATAACCTATAGGAAAAATCCTTCAGTAAGATCACATTTGTATCTGACCTGCTGTTTTAAGTTTTGCTTTAAGCTGAGGTAAACAATGTGAAACTTCTTTGTAACGACAAATGCAGCTCTGTTAGATCTGACTGAAGTGGCCAAAAAAGACAAGGAAAAGTGAAACACAGTAAGAACATCTACTTTCTCTGAAACCCTTTCTCAGGCTTTACCAAGTTGAAGTTAATGGACTGTTGGAGGCAAAGGTGGTTTCTAGGTGTTTTGGGATTCAAACAATGGATTTGTCTTCTCAATGAATGAATCTGCCTGACTTCTTTTGAATCCGTCTACATTTTTGGCATCTGCAGTATCCCACAGCAAGTAGCTTCAAAACTTAGAGCTGCTTCCTCTTGCTTATTTGAGGGAGGCTTCTTATTAACTCTACTGTATTTCCCTTAGTTCTGTCACTGAAAAATAGCACCACACAATTAATCTTTATCCAACATGGGTTCCCTCCTCCCTTGCCCCCTCCTTTTGATTTTCTAGTTCTTCAGTATGGGTAAAATTAAAACAAGCAGTTGAAAATATGACCTCATATAGGGAAGGAAAAATTTATACCTATTCAGAGTAGATATGGGCATGTATAAACAGTGTAGGTACTCTTTTTCATTAAATTAAAAATATTTACAATTACTTTATGTTTTGAGTGCTTTCATGAAAAACCATGATTATTTCTTGAGTAGGCAGCTTGGGATAACTGCAAACATCAGAGAGTAAGTTCCTATCTGCATCATCCTCTTAGTTGGCAAGCTAATTATTAACCTGGGAAGAAAACATAGGCAAACCTCCTGGAACCCTATCCTAGCTTTTAAGAATATCTTAAAAAAATCCAAAGAAAACAATGCAAAACAAAACCCACAAACAAACAAACAAACATAAAAAATTCACAAGGTAGGAAAGTGAAGGTAACTAACTTAAATTGTTGTTTTCAGGTACTTAATGAACTAACCATTACCACTTCTGGATTAAAAAACAAAAGCATATTCAGAGTGTATCAGCCTTTTGTCAATAATATGCCCTTGCTTGTCAAACTCCAAAATCTCAATTCCATTTCATTATAGGGAAACCACATCAAAACAAAGCATTGTTTTCCGTTAGAAATGTTATATTCAACAGAGCTTTGGATGAGATCTGGGCACAGGTGGACAGGTCTTCAAGTTGTTCTGACCCTCTCAAATGCAGAGACTGTACTTTTGCAGGTTCTTTTCAATCTATGGAGCCATTAGCAGTAAATGAACAACCTCATTTGTGATGTCAGGACCAAAGCACTCTTTCTCTCCCTCATCAGACAGGGAGAGCTGGCAGCTTGTGAAGTGTGTTTGGTTTTGGATTGCCATTTTGGAGTGTCTCTGTTGCAAAAGCATGACGTGCTGTTTAACACTTAAACAGGCAGAAAAAAATGCTGAGAATATGAGTTGTTTATTGTGTTCTCTGTTTTGCACACACATTTAAATGTCCATATAATTTAATGGGATCTCTTACATTGTTTGCAGACTCCATAGCTTCTCTGAGGCTCTGTACAAACTTTTAAAAGCATATTCAATGTTACTGTTCAAGTACTGTAAAGCGAATGCAGGGGACTGATAAATTATATGTGACATTTATTATGCTACATTCTGTGCTGGCCCAGAGCTAATGGAAATTACAGAGTATTTTTTGCCTGTATTTGTTCCCATTAAGAGTACTTGTTCTCAGCGGCTCTTTGGGCTGCTCATCTTATCTATTTATCTGTTTAGTTGCTTGAGCTGCCTGAAGTCTTTCTAACTCTTATGATGAGTTCCACTTCTGCAAGGACAAATACACAAAGGGGATCACAATCAGAGGAAAGATGTGTGCTCATGTCTTCACAAATAATTGGATGGGTGAAGGTATGGGTGTTTAATGACTTGCAATTGGGTCTTAATGTCCCTGCTGACTTTGGGCAGCAGGTTTCTTGCAGAGCTCAGACAGTTTGACTCCTGAGATGGATAAGTGGGTCTGCACAAGCCTGAACTTCAGAGTAGAACAGGAGGTTCAAGAGGGGATATGGGGTAGGCGGTTCGGGAAGGCTGTACCTCAGCCAGAGGGGAAAGGCAGAGGGCAACATGCGGCCAGGAGTTTAGGATGAAAGGAGGCTGCGCCCTCCGAAACCCTGAGAGAGAAAACCCGCGGGCGTGTGCCCCGGTGGACGCTCTCTCTTTATTTGAATAAAGGTGAAGGACTCCTCTGTCTCCTTTTTGGACATAAATGCCTGGCATTTGTGGATTTTCCTGACAAAAAGAAGGAAAAAAGTTGAAAAAAGGTAAAAGCTTGCAGTTAAGACAGGGGTTGCAGAAAAGCTGAATTTTCTTTTGTTCCATGCCAAACTACAACAAAAAGATGTCAGCTCTTTTCTCAGATCTGTCACCATCTCTCAGTGCCTTAAATAAAACTGTAATGTATTCCTGAGTTCCTTCATCAATGAACCAGTGCTCAGTGTGTCACTGTCACCAGGAATTCAAGGATTCTTTTTTTAAATGAGTGAAACAAAGTGGCAGACTAGAAGGTAATATCTTTCTCAATATGCAAGTAATACTTAGGCACATAAAGGTTGTGGCCTGTTCTGTGCCAGAGTGTCATACTGTGCTCATACACGCCTGGTTAGAGCAGTTACATTTAGCTCTTGCAAAACCTTTCCAGCAGCTGGACTTCCATAACTGTCAGAATGACTGAGTAGTTTGGATGCCTTCCAAGGCTCATCCTTATCCCAGTAACCTAGATTGTTTAAGATCAAGTGTGTCAGAGTCAAAAATATTCCCTAGCAATGCCTGTTACAGGAACTGGTGGAAACATCACTGGACGTGACTCAAACCAGAGAAGAATATGTTTTTTTGCAAATTTATATTGGCAGCTCTTCATCATGAGTGTCAAGTTTAGTCATATTAAGCCTGAACAATTTTCATATCTGGCCTTCTGAATTAAGGACAGGGAAATAATCTTCTGATGGCTGGTGGTTAAAAGCCTGCCACCTATCCCATGCATGTGGGAAGAACATAAAAGAATGCTGAAATTCTATGAAGATTCTTCAACAAGGGAGTGTTGGTGGTGAACCCCTCGTACTTTTCATCCTTGTGGTGAGTGAGGTGTGTGAGGAGTGTGGTCCTGGACTCTGAATGGATTCGAGGCAGAAACAAGTATTTTTGATGTTTGGTGATGACTTAAAAAAACAAGTTCTTGAATATTTGCTCACAGGACTCTGTCCCTGTGCAGTGTCCTTACCTTTAGTACCAGGCCAGAAGAGCCTCAGGGGAAAAATTCTAATATTTTGGTGGAGTCTGTTTAGGAGCAATTAGTCTTGAAAGTGTCCAGACATTCTTCCTCTGTGGTAAGCATCATCATGTTTTAATAATGATATTTTTATTACACTTTCCAGCTATATGGAAGAATTGGATTTCTTTGTAAAAGCAAATGACTTCACCATTGCTGAGATACTGTCTGAGAAAGGAAAGGGAAATCTGACGTAGGCTTTAGTGGACCTGGACACCAGGCTTCATCTGTGATACTGAATGCATTCATTACAATAGGAGATAGCAGAGGGAGGAGAGGTACGCACACTTCAGCAAGTGAAGGCTCTTCAGGTTTTAAAAAACAAAAAAGTTAATTTTTTTTCTTCATTTTTGCAATCAAGATACTAATTTTTCCTTTTTTTTTAGATTAGCTGATTCTTGTTATGTGTTCACAGATTAAAATCTGTCCAGTATATTTTTTAAACTGTAAGATTTTACTTTGTATCTCCAAATGAGGAGACCTCACCAGCTGCAAGGCAGCAAAGATATACAGTCATGTCTTTGCAGCCACACTGTCCTCTGCCTTTATCTTTTTTAGGCTAGGAGACATTTTCAGCAACTCTGCTACCTCATGGTCTTAATTTTTTTTTTTTTTTTTTGCAGTTTTACATGGGAAATTATTTGATGCCTGCTGGGAATAAAATTCCATGCTAGCTAATGCTGTTACAGAAGGAGCATGTGCTATATTGGTAATAGCAATGATGTGAGCAGTAACTGTGAGCACAACAGCTTTTCAGGAAGTTTAGAAGGTTTGAGATGCAAAATGTAAATTCACCAAAGATTTACATACTTTAATGATAAAACATATGTGATAATTTAATCAGGAGATTCTGGGTGGAGGAATGGGGGGCAGGGGAAGCACATGTTGATAGCATCTCACTGGTGATATTCTCCTTATGCTGCCAGAAGGCAACAGATAGTTTTGACCTACCATGTAATGAGAAAATGAGATGTCACCAGAGAATAATTTTGTAACTCACATATATTTCTTAGTATCCTTCTGCTTTCATCTGCTAGTTTGCATTCTGGTTATAAAATTTTTGAACATATTGTAAGAACTTTGAGAGCAAGTGGGGGATATTGGCATGTGGAACCTACTCTCAGCCACTGGAAGTTGTCTGGAACCACCGATTGAAGAATCATGTTTCCTGGGCTGTCGGGGTCCACTCCGGCTAGCTATAGACCCTTGCCCACATGATACTTCATAGACGAAGGTAAAAGATTAGAGAAGTGCTCTCCTCCACGTGGGAAACGTTGTCCTTTATTCCAAGACACACATCAGGCGGACAAACCCATGGGAGAAAAGAGCGTTCCCTGGCAGCATGGAGTTTTATATCCCCCGGGATGGGGACAGAGGGAGAGGTCCACAGCCAATGGGATACCAGTGAGGAGTGGCGAGGGGAGGGGTGACCCAGGGGAGGGACCACCAGGTGGTACTGGGATAGGTGAGGGAAAGACCATGTGAGAGACTGTTTTAAGTTCAGGGGTCTGCCAGAATGCAGCTGATGCTTTTAGGAAGATTCTTCCTCTTTCCGGCAGCGTCTTCTCTTTGAGCCACAGCTGCTTGCTTCTTCTCTCCGTCTGCTGGAGCTGGATTCTTGGGGACAAAAGGTTTTACCCACTTTTGGGGTATCCATCGAGGGCCTGTGGGGGTGGACACACACGCGTAGCCATGCCTCCAGGTGACAAGCTCATAAGGACCCTTGGTTTCCCAAGTTTCTGGGTCCTTAGTGAGAACTGGTGGACGAGGTGATAACTTAAACCGATTGTTATTCTGGAAATGCTGCACTACTGGAGGATTCATGTTTTCAAATGAACAATTCAAAAAATTAATCGTAAACAGGGCTTTGCAGAGCTTTTGTTGTGGTGTCATCCACACTGCAGAACTGCCTTGCCTAGCCAGGACTTGTCTGAGCATCTGGTGGGCACGCTCGATCACAGCTTGACCTGTGGGGGAGCACAGCCTGTCTTGTGCTCCACTCCCCACTGCTAGACAAACTCTAGGAACTCCTTGGAGGCATACATTGGACCATTGTCTGTCTTAATCTCCCTAGGGATCCCCAACACTGAAAAGGCTTGCACCAGGTGTTGTTTGGCATGCACAGCCCTTTCCCCTGTGTGGGCAGAGGCATAAACCACACCTGAATAGGTGTCTATGCCGACATGTACATATTTTAGGCAACCAAGACTGGGAATTTGTGTGATGTCTGTCTGCCATACTTTGCAACTCCCAAGGCCACGGGAGTTGCACCCATTGAAGGCACAGCCTGGAGCTGGCAGTTGGGACAGGTGGCCACAATGGCCCGAGCCTGACTCCATGTTAACTGGAACTGACAAATTAGACCTGGCACATTTTGATGGTATTGTTGGTGTCTTAGCTTTGCCTGCTGGAAGATGTCCGGAAGGCGTGCCATTTCTGCTGAAGCGGCAAGGGAATCTGCTTTGCTATTACCTTCTGTGATCTCGCCTGGCAAATCGGCGTATGACCTCACGTGCATCACATAGAACAGATGCACCACAACAACCGATGTCCAACAAGTTTAAATTTGGTCTGTCATAGTGTTTGTTTGGTTTCACAAATTAGGCCCCTGGTTAATATTTCCCTCCTATCCAATGGGACATCACAGCAATCTCAGCACCTGTGTCCATACACAACCTCTCCATCCTCCACCAAAAAAGTTCTCCTTCCCTCTGCCAGCATTAGTTGTTTTCTGTAACTTGCAATGGTCTGTTCCTCATGCCTCCTCAGCCAATTTCCAATTTGTACCTATTAATTCTGCAGAACAGTAGCCTCCTAAATTAAAATGTGGTCCACATATTCTGGATGCACCACACTAAATTAGGCATTGTTGCACAGGATCCTTATTTTCAATAGTAAGTAAGATGATTCAGCCTTAGATGCAACTCTTCTTTTGCCACCTGGTTATTCTTTTCATGGAAAAATCAAACCTCCCTGTACTTCCAAATGTGAAGCATAGTGTGAACTATGCTGATAGTTCATAGATGCATTTTAACACATTAGACAACTATGAAATAATTAATTCTTGTCATGGGGAACATCTCTCTAGCAAACATACCACAAAGATGCAGACCCAGTCTCTGGAGTCTTTCTTCTTTGAAATTTGTATGAGCTCTTGCTCCTGCAATCCTGTTTAAGGCTTGACAGTGCTTTCAGTTCAAAAATCACAATTTTTAAAGAATTCAGTATGCAAACATGATTGTGGCAAAAAAGTGTAGTATCTACAGATGACTTAGGCAGAGGACCTTCTTTGCTCTGGGGCTTTTTAAAAAAATATACACATATCTGAACCTTTGCTGGTTTTTTCAGCTTAAGAAAACATGATAGAGACTGCTGGTTGGGAATTATGCTTTCTGTGGCCTATGAGAGAAGTTTTCAGTTTGTGTAGCTGCGATTTTAAACAATCTGCATTTTTTAGGAAATTGGCAGGGAAGTTTAGATGGTCCAGTGGAATGGAACTAATGCTGTTTCTTCAAAATTTAAATTTTTTTGCTAATGGGAGCCACAATCTAAGCTTGTATTCACCAATCCACTTAGACTTTTACTTGGTTCAGCAAGATGTACATGTGGGCTTAATTTCCAGTAAAATCCATGACATGAATTGAAGCCGATTTTTTACGCCTTGCTCAACAAAGATGCTAGATGTAGAATAGGAGCCTCTTCCAGGATGAGAATGAGGTGTGAGCTGGAGCTGAAAAGAGGGCAAGCTGCCTTATTCTTGGTGTGGTACCTGCTGATTAGACAGGTGTAATCAGCCAGGAGGAACTGAAGCGCCTGATTGCTTGCTCCTGCACTAAAGACTTTAAAGACACATTTCTGGGATGAACAGTTCATGACAAAATTATCTGTGACCACAAGGGAGAGGATCTGAGAGCCCACACTGCACTCCTAGGGTCCAGAGTCCTGTATATTGGGTCATGGTCCAAATTCACCAGAAACCAATTCTTGTTGTTTGGGCAGATCAGCATAGCCTCCTGTGGTGCCCTGGCCAGGCTGAAAGCAGATAAACTTGTTTACAAGAGCTGGTCACATGTATTTATGAGTCTGAGCATGACTTATGTGTACACCATCTACACATGTCACTTCGGCCTAAGCCCATGGCAACCAATCCCACTGATGTGAGTGGGACCAGGCATTCAGCCTCCAGTTTGCCTGCCTCCAATTTGTCACAGGAACACGTTGAATATAGGATGTTTTAAAAGTTTAAAGCTGTTTAAAGCTCTTTGTCTCTGTTCTGTGTTGCTAGTCTGGCTGTCATTCCTTCATTCTGCTTTTCTCTTCTCATTTGTAGCCTTTGTCAGAGTCTATTTCTAATGCATCATTTTAGTAGAAAATTTATGCTGTTGCTGTGGGAGTGGTTCTCTGGTTCAGTGGGAGAAAAAGAGAAGGGTTTTTCTCTGAAAACCTCTCACTAGTTCAGTATCAATGGTATAACCTGTATCCTTGAAAATAAATATGTTGTGGTAAGTTGATTTCTAGAGGAAAAGAAAGACCACCCTTAGATGGTCTTCAATCAAGAACTGGCCATGGTGTTTGGTTTTTTGGGGTTTTTTTTGGGTGTTTGTTTTTTGTTTGTTTGTTTGGGGTTTTTAAATTTTTTTTTTAATTGAGAGCAAAGTTTGGGCTGAAATTATTTGGGTTTATCAAGATCTAATAATAATATTAGAATTCTGCAGAAGTCATTGTAGGAGTGTAAACCAGCAAGTTGTTCTACAGAAATGCTGTGTTCTTGACCAAGTCACTGAGGATTCACTAAGCAAGATTAGATTCTTTAAAAGAAGATATTAAATGCAACATGCATTTAAAAACTTAATCTGAAAATTTCTTACTGACATGATCAAGTTATGTATAGAATAAAGACAATCTTACAGGTCTCAGTGATCTGTTTTTCACCAGACCCAGCTCCATTGTTTGGTTTAAGCATTTTGTACACATCACAGGATTTGGTAGCTTAGACAGAAGTTTGTAGGTTTGATAACAGCATATATAGAATTGAATGAATAGCTGTAAAGGCAATTCATTGCCTGAATTTCAGTACTCTATTGGTCTTGGTTTTCTCCTCTAACAACAGGACGAGGATGACTCATGTGGCCTTCAAGTTAATTTTATTATTTTTCTAGAACATCTATTCCATGTCATGTTAGTCAGAATGCACACAGGGTACTGTAGAAATTATTTTTGATGAAAAAAATGTACACAATACATAAGGATACAGGCAGAAGTTATTTGGAATAGTTATACTAGCAGTTACTGTGCCTGAAAATGGTAAATATGGCTTGGCCAAACTTTGAACTTCTGTCTTGCTTTTATTTGCAAATTTTTTAACCAGGAAACTGTTTTCCCTGTCACACAGCACAGGTGAGACTGCTGAAGATTAGTACAAGGAGAAATATACAACTGAAATGCTGGTTTCTGAGAGAAGTGGCTCTTGTTGACATCAGAGGAACTCAGGCCTTTCTTTAATAATTTCAAAGTTTAGCTTGAAAATATTGTGCAGTTTTAGGGGCAGAGTAACAGAGCAGAAATACAGATAACCCATGTAGTTTCCAAAGTATTATATCAGTCTCCTACTTAATAGCTCTAAGTCCATTGAGAAAAATATGGAGAGATGTGGTATTTATGGTGATGCTGCAGCATCCATTTCACTCAGCTTTTCTCATGACTATTCTGTGATTCTATGACAAGGTGCTAAATTGGCTGTGTTACCCTTAAACTCTAGATGTCATCACTTCTGGAAAATCTTCACACCTTCAGAGCACTTACCCTCATGCTTTTTATTACTTCCACTCATTTGAACATGACAGTGGCTGATGCAGGTTTTCTTGGTATTTCTTGTCATGGCCTGCTAAATGGTTTTCCTGCTGATATCCCATCAGGAAAGAATTACCCAAGAAATGGCTGCAAGTTCTACCCAAAAGCATGGTGTGTTTTGCCATGTTAAGCCACATGACTATGAAAAATGTGAAAAGCCACAGCCAAGATAAATGTACTAAACAGATGGCTCTTCACATTCCTGTCATTTAGGCTTTACATTGTTAGCAACTGAGGAGTTTGGGATTTTGGTTTTGTTTGAGGTTTTTTTTCTGTTTGTTTGGGTGGCCATTTTTTTTGTTTGTTGTCATTGCTGTTTGTGCTTCTCTGTCATAGAACTGGGGCCTACCTTCTCCAAAAGAAAAAAAAAAAAAAAGCTCAATAGGAGCCCAGTGTACTCAGAGCTAGACTCAGTAAATATTTCCCCCAAACTGAAGAAGAAATTAATTCATTTCATTTGGAAGAAATAAAATGTTTTCTATAGGTACTTTTGAAGTCAAACATTCTGCTTAAAAACTCGTTCTTTTAAAAGTTCTATTGAAAATGTTAGCCCAAACTAAGTCTGATGAAGAATTTTGTTTACTTGAAATAAGTTACTTGCCTTTTACTGCAAGACCCAAAAATACTGATTGTAAGTTGCCTTAAATAAGTTAGGGTGGGATTTAGCCAACCAACCATGGAGTCTCCTGCAGAGCCAAAGATGAAACACAGAAACAGATCTTCACTCTGGTGAGGAGCAAAGGGATTCTTTCTTGTTTTTGCTCATTTCAGATTGAAGGTACTTCTTTCCAAATCAGTCAGAGAAACATAATGAGCTCTGCTATTCCTCATTTCACTATGATAGCTCACATTTCCTTCCACATGTTAGTTAGGATGCTTATCTATGTAACTGCTGACATTTTATACCAGTATCTGCTAAAAATCCTAGGGAAATATGAAAGTAGCAAGCCAAATGGAAGCAGTTTTGTGTGATTATTTTCTGGAAATCTTTTGTAGAAAAAGATTAGCTGGTAAACAGACAGACATAGCACTATCAGTGCACTTTCATCTGGTGTTGTAAAAACCCCATTATTTTCCAAATCGGAGTCAAACTGTTGACCCTAAAGGTGGACTGGTGACAAACTTTCTCCAAGGTGTCTGACTAGATATTTCTTTCACTTTCACTTGCTAATAGGCTTAGAGATCATAGGCATTGCATAAGTATAAACCAATGTTTATTTCTGGTTTATTATTAAAATCATACATATAATTGCATATAATTGTTAAGCCTTTAACTGGACAAAAAAAAAAAAAAAAAAAAAAAAGAAGGTGTCAAAAGCCTCTATCTAAGAGCCAGAAGGCGTGAGAAATATACAACAAGAATAGCTGGGGGAATGCTTAATGCTTTAGTTTGTTTGTTTCTGTACACTGATTAGTGATTTTAGTATTGCCTTCCTACACAAGAGTTCTATGGAAGCAGGAGGTGTTGTCTTCAAGTGCAAAAACCTTTCTGTACATTTACAATAATCACATGCAGATCAGCATTCAAATTATACATTTTTATTACCTACACCTACTTTGTCATGTACTCTTCTGAAGGCTTAAGGATTATTTATATCCTCTTAGTCAACTTAGCTTTACTGTGAAGACTGGTCCACGCAGGGCAGGATTTGTTTTAATGTATTTTGAATATAAACAAAAAATGGACAGATCCATTTGAACACTATTTTGATTGATGATCATAGCATTTGATTTAGTGAAGAATTTTTCACTGAAATCAATGTTCAATATTACACTGATTGCATTTCAGTTCACATTTTTTAAAAAAATAGATATGTAGTACTACTTAAGGAAATTGGGATGTCCTTAAACAGGTGTAAAATTTTACTGGCAACAAGAGGAATTTATGAGTCTTTGCAAAGTGATTTATATGAGTCAGATGTTGCCAAGGCTTTTAAGTACACTTCATAAATCAGTGGTCTAAACAATAGTAAGAGTATTTACAGTACCAAACTACCGTGCGAAAAAATAAACAGGAGGAATTGTTTACATAAGTAATCAAACTGTTCTACATTTCGCTTTGCTTCAGATTTACTGAATTGGAGTTCTCAAGCTGGGGTTTTGCTGGAGAGGAAGGTGATGGAAACATTTCCAACCCGTTCAAAGGCAGACTTGCTGCTGGCTGAGTGAGAAGTAACACCTCTGGGGTAGCATTGGTAGGAACAGGGAAAAAGCCCTGCACAACAGAGACAGGAGTCCAAGGAGAAGAAGGAGGATATGTGAGATAATCAGCCCTACAGGCACCAAGGTCAGTGGAGCAGGAGGGCAGGAGCTCCTCCAGGCAGAAGCAGATTCCCCTGCAGCCCCTGGTGAGGCAGCTGCGCCCCTGCAGCCTGTGGAGATCCGTGGTAGATCAGAGACCCACCTGCAGCCCATGGAGACCTCACACTGGAGCAATTGGAAGTGCCCAAATGAGGCAGTGACTCCATGGCAAGTCAGTGCTGGAGCAAGCTCCTGACTGAATTTCATGACTGCCTGGGGAGCCCTACACTGGGGCAGTGAGTTTCTCAAGCGGTGCACCCCAAGGAAGGGACTCAGACTGGAGCAGTTTCTGAAGAAATGCAGTCCATGGAAAGGACTCACGCTGGAGAAATTAATGAAGGACTCTCTCACATGGAAAGGGACCCCATGCTGGAGCAGGGAAAGAGTGTGTGGAGTCCTGTCCCTGAGGACAGAGGAGTGGCAGAGGCATATCATTAACTGACCATAGCCCCCACTTCTCATCCTCCTGCAGCACTGCTGGGGAGGAGATAGAGAAAAATAGGCTAAAATTAAGAAGGGAGAAGGTGGAGGGAAAATGTTTTAAATTGAATCTATTTTACCTGTCATGGCAGCTGCTGAGTGACCTCTCCCTGCCCTTATCTCTCCTCAAGAGCTTTTGCTTGTACTTTCTTTCCCCCGCCCCAGTGAGGAAGGTGGCAATAGAGCAGCTTGGGCAGGCACCAGCCAGGGCCAACTCACCACTATGGCTAAGGTCATAATGGAACACACAGGTGGAGACTCTCAAATACCATCTCTATGCATGGTAACCAGCTCACTTTACTAGGAATTCTACCTGGATGCCTTATATTCTACATTTAATCTTGCTCAATTTTAGTTGGAATGCAGTAGTTGAAGTGATGAGTATAGTAATAAAATGATACATTTGTTCAGTCTGCAAATGTGATCATCATTGTTAATTCCCACCATGGTAATTAATGAGTGGTACAAGATTTTAAAAATTTAGCCAAGCAAGAATTTAAACAAAGTGAAGTGCAGCTGATTTTCTTAAAGTGCAAAAACCCCTCATATCTTGTGCTTGGAAATGCACAATTTTATTGGTGTAAAATGTTTCAATATATATATATATATATATATGTATGTATCATGCAGAGAAGAAATTGCAATGCTATGACTTGGAAATACTGACTTCTGTTTTGCCTTGGAGGGATTCAGATTTTCCTGTTTTACAAGATGTATCATATCTTGTATGAAAGTATAATCTCATATGATCTTGAGTCATGAGTGAATTTATTAGGTATTTCTAATGTTTTCAAGTTTTTTATGAAAAATGCAGAATTTTTCTATGCTCTTTGTACATATGCCTGCACTTCTAACAGTGGGTTTAATGATACTGAGTTGCTGAATAATTGGTAGGACCTTGCATTTCAGCAGCAGCTTAGTGTAAAATATCCCTGTGTACATCCTTTTATTACAGTAACTACTTTTAAATTGTAATAAACACAGGAGTAAAATACATAAAAATAAATACATAGAGCAAAAATCTTTATATGAGTGCTATCAGAGTGCAGAAGAGCTGCTGAAAGTCTTCTTTTTACCTAATAGTAAATTCTTCTTGTCCTTGAAAGTTGAATTAGTTGCAGTGAATTTTCAAGAATCAAAATGGAAAAAAATCCAGGAATCATATGGAAAAAGTTGAGCACAGTGAGGAAAGTTTTATCCTGGAGCTCCAGGGCTTTTATACAAGAACTGTTGAAGAGTGAAGCATGCAGGCCTGAAATAGGCACCACATTTAGGTGAGACAAAGTGGGTCAGAATTTGTGTTTTCCTCCTCCTCTGTTCTACATTTGTCCACAGACAAGCTTATGAACATTACTTCCTGGGACACAGATGCCCTTCTCCTGTGTCTCTGGTCAACCTGTGTCAGTGAAATATTGTTACAGGTAGTAGGGCCATATGAATCCAAAGACTCAAGGGTCCTGTAAAAGAACAAAAAACCCAAAACACAGACATTCAGTCTAGAGGGGAGTAAATGGAGTAAATATTCTCTGAAATAATAATATAATTAAAAAAATAACAACTCACATGCAGGCATTTTCACTGCTTTGGAATTTCTGTATAAAAATTTCCCACAACTGCTGTCTCATTCTGAGATCTCTCAACAAAAGCATCAGGTCTGTCTCTTGAAATTATTGCCTTCATGGAGACTAAAGGCACAGTCTAGTACTGGACCAAAACACAAAATTAAATAATTAACCTTTACTTTTGAATTGGATGTTGTTCTAATACCTGGATTTTTTTTTTTTCCAGAGTTAGATCTTTTCTAGAACCCTTTTAGCTAACACAGCAAGCCTGTTATCATCAATATCAGCCAGGGCACTCAAACAGATTAGATTGCAATTGAACAAGACCATATCTGGAAGCTAAATCAGAAGGATGTACAAAACAATATCAGTAAACTACAGCCATTTCCTGTCTCATAAAAGCTGCAATTTTCCTGAATTTGCAGAACTGGAAGCAATCCAATCAGGAATCACTGAAGTAAATTAGAATAGCTATTTTTTCTCTTCTGTGCCATGCCCTGGGTACAAACTGTTTGTGTTTCCCACTGTTGTCACTGGCACTCAAGTTACAAGAAAACCAGTCACAACTACACTACAGTTAACAGCCCTCTCAATTTATAGCCACTCAAATATGAGGCAAATGAGTGAAACAAAGAAGGTCTGTTCCATAATGGATTGCAGCAGTCAGAATTGATAGCCATAATTGTTTTTCACAACACAGAAGGGTTTTATTTATTTCGTTTGGGGTAAAAGGAGGTCACAGAATCAGACAACTGGAAAGGCAAGATTGCTAATTGGTCTAGCTAGTAACTCAGCTGCCTTTTGGAACAGCAGTAGGGATACACCTTGAATTCTCTTCAATTTCAACAGTGGCTATTAAGTTCTTGATAATAGATCAGCTACAGAACTCACTTCACTACTAGATAGGTGTTGAGGTGCTGGCAACGAGAGTTTGCTTTACATTTTTTACAGATTCTTGCATTGCTGAATCTGCATGTATTTATATGGGAAAACCAAGCAGACAGCTTAGACTGCCTCTCTCTGTTGGGCAATATAACACGGAAGAAGCTGCTGAATTTTTTAGCTAATTTTGCTCACAAATCAGCAAAAGGACATGCACAACCAATGACTAACTTTTAAAATTAAGTGAATGGCAGCTGTTCCCCTTCAAATTATTCCTTAATGTCTCCTTCAGCACTGGGCAAAACATACATTTTAGGAAATAGAAAAAAGGTGGTTTAAGTATGGGGTTTTTTATTTCTTCAATTCATTGCAAATCCACACAGGGTGCTAATGCTTA
Source organism: Onychostruthus taczanowskii (assembly GCF_017590055.1). NCBI lineage: Eukaryota > Metazoa > Chordata > Aves > Passeriformes > Passeridae > Onychostruthus > Onychostruthus taczanowskii. Next base: position 209,185 of record NW_024498773.1, read on the forward strand.
AACCTCCTTCTAACCTTCCTCTAAAATGACTGGTTTTCCACTGAGCTGAGGTTGAACTCCAGCCTACCCTGGGAAGTTGAATTCTCTTCATATAAATGACCATTTCTCAGAAACTGCTAACTTTGCCTTGCTCTTACAGTCTTCATAAAATTTCCTGTAGGCAGATTTCTTTTTCCAAATACCAAAACATGGATGAATTTTTATTTTCTTTCTTGAGAGTGAAAGAAACAATATTAACATTGTCAGCTTTGATTTTAATAGTGCTTGCCTATGACTAGGACTCTTTATATTTGTTTTCCTAATACATTTTTCCAACTTTCTATTGAAAGGGTTGGAAATCTGGCACCTTAAACCAGGCATAAAATTTGTATTCTTACTTGTACATTTTACAGTTCACTTAACGGTTTGCTTTTTTTTGGGGTGCAGGGGGTGGTGAGAGGAGGGTGTTCTTTTTCCCTGTGATGGAGGGAGTTTAAACTACATATTTAAACTACTTAATAACATTTGACGGGGAAGATAAAATTTTGCCTTAGAAACAAGGAACACTATATCCTGGAGAAATTTCTCTAGCTGCTAATAATGGCAGAGGACCTCCAGCTGGATTTTGTTTGAGCAGGGATTAGAGAAGAGTCAGCAACAGCCAAGTGAGCTTAACTCAGGAAGAGCTATGTGTAACTTCTGTGGGTCCTACTGGGTGACTTACGGTTTATGAAGCTTGTCCTCAAGGGGGTGGTTTATTTGGGTTTAATGACTCATAGACTTGTGGACCAGCTTTTTTTTTTTTTTTTTTTTTTTTTTTTTTTTTTTTTTTGAACCAATGCTTTTTGATCCTGCAAAATGAAAAGGAATGCTTCAAGTATCCTCCTACATTCTAGAAATCAAATGATTTATTGAATCACTTAAAGAGGGACAGGAAAGATAAGTGACTGTGGTGCAAAGATAACTGTTCTGTGTGCCTTCCCACAATGTCTATAAAATGACCCTATTGATATCCTCAGCCCACATAATGTGGTTCAGAGATGGGTGAATCACACTGTTTTCTAACAGTTTATCATCACGCAATCACTTCTTTTATCCCCATTTACATGTCTGCTTTTCCCAGTCACTGGCAAAAAAAATCATCTTGACTTCAAAACTTGTGAGTAGGGTTTGAGGTAAAGGGCACATTGTTACACTCCTTCACCTCTAGTGTCACTCTGCAAAGGGTCGGTCTGTTCCTCCTCTTTGTTTTCTTGCATAACGACACCTCCTCTCCAACATCACTATTCTGCTGGCCTCTCCCAGAGCTGCATTCATTCTCACCTGATTTAAACTCTTCATGTACACAGCTGATGAAAGAGTCTTTCTTTACCCAGCAGCTCTATAAATCTTTAAGTAGACTTAGATTTACACATAAAACAGCATGAAAGATGACAATAAATTAAGAGACTCTGGTGAACTTGTTCAATATAAGTAATAAGGCTTCCTATACATAAATAAAAACAAGGAAATTGGCAGAAGTTTTTAGCATTTCCAACTGACAGGCATCCATGGAAGCTTACATAGTGATCCAAGGTACTGGAAGTTGAGTGGGAGATGAAAGATGTTACAGAAAATAAAACACAAAACAATGCAAGCCTTTGTATTCAGCAGGGAAAATCAATGACAGCAAAGGGAAGTGAAAGCTTTGGGGATTTGCCTTGATCTCAACTTCTCTGACTTGTATGTGACACAGTTCGAGCAACCTCTGTTTCAGAAGACTTAATCTGCATTACAGTTATAGCAGATAAGCATCTGATCTAGTACAGTGGAAATGCAGAATCCATACTGGATCATCTTTATAAAGAAGGAAGCTCTAGTACATGGAAAACACTTTGAGAGAAATATTCCTTAATGGGGACAATATCTGACAATTTGCTTTTCATGGATAATCTTTACTACAATAGGCATGGAGACATTTGTACCTTCAATAAGAAGCTGCTGCAATTTGGCCAGGAAGAAATACTGACCTAAGTTTCAGGGGATTAAGATAGTGCTCTTTCAAATGATGCCCACAAACTGGAAACTACTTATTCAAAACTTGGGACAGAATTTGGGTTTTTTTTGAGTTCCTACACAAGGCCTAACTGCTGGAATTGTAAGAAAATTTCAGAAGTCACGTTTTAGAAGTTCCTATCCTACATTTACCTTTTAATTTAGCCCTCTAAGGTATGTTCTGCTTATACCTGGTGCAGTGATGTCTGTACAAAGGACAAGAGCATTCACAAAACAGGACTACAGCAACCAGGAGGGCAGAAAGATTACTGATCCCACACCTTCACCAAGACACCAGATAACATTCCTGTTTTGGGGTTTAAATTTATGGATGACAGGCAAGAGGCAGAAAATTGGACATCTCTTGCATGTATGTTTTGTTCATATAAACTGCTTCCTCCTTGACCTGTCTTTCTTGGTTGCGATTGTAACCTGGGTTTGCTGCCAGGAAAAATTATGATCTTTGTAGCTCTGTAATAAAATTTTGTACATAGTGTGTCACAAATTGAATAAATGAAGCCTTGTTAGTGTTTTAGTTTCATGTCCAATAAAGTTGGTGCAAATCTTCACATGGTTAACACAGACCTGAGCTGGAGCGCTGGAGCACTGCTGTCTTTGGTTTCCATGAGACTGAGAGTCATTTTTTTGCTGGTTAGATACAGTATGCAACCTGAAGATTTTCTTTAATTCCACATGGACATATTTGGATATCATGATCTTAATTTTTGAAGGATGTGGACCTTCTGAAGAACGAAGTCCAGTCAGTTTTCAAGTACAAGGTTAGCAACATGGCGCAATGCAGCTCACTTTTGAGTCAGAGTTTCAAAGAAAGTAAAATGCCTATTCTAGATATACCCAGTTAAAAAAAAATCAAAAAAGAAAATCCACTGGTGCTATGTCATTTACCAAGGAGTAGGTGAAGGCTCATGGTAACTATATCTAGATCATCAGAGATATGAACCTGATTGCAGGTACCTGGATAAATATAATGCTACTAAAATAATGTCTTCAAAAACCCCACCAGAGCAGAATTATACGTGTCCTTTGGCTTGCAGAATACATTAGAAATTTGACTAAAAATACAATGTGGAAAACCACTGTCTTCTAAGTGTGCTGATTTGCCATTTTGTGTGTGTGTGATTGTCTTCATCAGTGGCCATTTCTTCTCCTAGGAGATCTGTTAACAAGTAAGATGAAAAAGTGTTACTTACCAGCCAAAGACTTCTGAAGAAAAGCTCTGCATGCACCAGCAGAAACAGAGCAAGCTGGGGGGTTGAAAGAGGCCATGAGCAGCAGTGAAAAGGCTGCCTGGTGCTCTGGTGCTGACATCAGTCCTGTAACTGTGGGTGCTCTGGGCATGAAGTTCATCTCAAAGGAAATTTGGACTTGCAGTCAAACTGTATTTTGATGTGACTTGGTTTTCCAATCAGGACTTTGGGCTACTTTTTCCTGACTTCCAAATATGAATTTGAAAATTATAAAATCTCAAATTACAGTGGGGTCTACATTTTAATTTTATAATGGCAATAACTCAAGGCAAAAAGGTTTTATCTCTTTTTTATCTACCTCATTTATCTCTCATTTATCTCTCTTACTAACAAAGACTAGGATACACTTTTTCTATTGTCTGGTTACTCAGAGAGAAGCACTTCTTTGTTAAGATCTTTGAGAAATTAAGAGATTCAGAATTAAGATGAATTGCCCCATCTGGTTACAGTAAGGAACCTATGGAACACTAAGAGACAGACTTGTTTATGAGAGGAAACGAATCATTTTGGAAAACATCAATACACCTGAATCAACAAAACACTGAACAGGATACTTTGCTTTATTTGAGGAAAAACACAATGTTTAAAAAACAGGCCAGTGAATTGTGGTTGAAAATTAGAGGACAATGCTTTGTCCCTTCTGCTGTGCAGGTTCACACATGGTCCATTTTACCTCCTGCCTGTGCTGGCATGGCAGTTTGAGTGGGTGTAAGAGCACAGAGAGGATGTGAGTGGGATTGATCTGGCACACTATGCATGCGAAGCACACACAACTGCTGCTGTTTTATTTCGCCATTACACCAACAGAAACGACCATTCTATAGATGTTTCTGGCTAAGAATTCTGCAGTCGGGGATGTAGCATGCTTTAGTATAATTCTCATGCATTTCATAACCTGCAGATTTCATAACCTGTTAAAGAGTGGCATTGCAGCAAAGCAATTTTATTTCTCTATGGCTTCTTTTAGTTCTCTGGTGGGAAGAGAAGATGTGTTTTGGGGATTTTTATAGTCATGTTCGAGAATTTGTCAGTCTCTTTCTTTCCCACTGCTGTTTGCCTTGCTCAGCCTCAGCCCCCACACCCTCCTCGCCAAAATCACGGCAGAATTCCTGAACTCCCGTTCGGAAACTGGTATAAAACGCTGCGGCATGGCGGGCCGCGCTACGGGCTGCGTATCCTGCCCGGCCCCGCCGCACACCGCCCGCGGACCGGGATGGGATTTCTCCTCCTGTGCGGTTGTCTCCCCGCGGGGCCGTGTCCCGCTCCCGGTGCCGGTGAACTCGCGGCGCTCCCTCCGTCCCGGGCCGGTCCCGGGGGTCTTTTTCCGCAGGCTCGGAGCTGCCTCTGGGCTCCGCGGGGCGGATGGAGCGGGGCGGGGGGCGATGAAGGTGCATCCCCCCGCCCTGGCCCCGCCCCGCCGCCCCGCCGGGCTGGGGACCCGCCACCGCCTCTCCAGGGCGGCGCGGGGGGAAGGAGGAGGAGGGGAAAGGGAGGGGAGAGGGAGGGAGGGAAGGAAATAAGTGAGGAAGGAGAGAAAGAGGGAGGGAGGCGAGGTGTAGCTGCCGCCTTGACGCTCTGCGTTCTGCAGCCGCCGCGGAGGAGAGGACAGCCCCCGGCAGGCGTCCCGGCATGCTGAAAGTCACCATGCCCTCCTCCTCCTCATCCTCCTCGTCCTCCTCATCCTCCTCCTCTGGCTCCTCGGCCGCCAGCCGCCCCGGCTCCGCCGCGCCTGACTACTGGATCGATGGCTCCAACAAGGACACTCTGGCTCACTACTTCGAGCTGGAGTCCGAGCTGGGACGGTGAGGCGGCGCCGGGCCGGGCCGGGCCGGGCCGGGTGGGCGGGGGGCGGCCGGGGCTGGGTGTCCCTGCCCGCGTCGCTGTGGCCAGAGCGGCAAAACTTTGGCGTGCGTGAGCGGCAGCGGGAGACCGTGCGGCTTTCACCAGGGGCAGGCTTTCGAAGGAAAAATCACAGCTCCCCGGGAGCCAAGCCAAGAAATCCCCGGGTGAAGGGAATGATTTCTGGGAGAAGGCATCTCCCCGCTCGGCGGAGGCTGGCCCGAGCGGACGGCTTTTAGGCAGGGTACCCGTGTGCTGCCAGTCCCCGCGCGCTGTCGGTGAAGGGTGGGCATCACTCCGGGAGCGCCGAAACGCCGCCTCATTCACGGCATCCCTTCACACCAGACCTTCCGCCGTTCTCTCCATTAGCGGAACCATGCGCTGACAAAACTCCCACCCGAGGCAGGATTCCCTGAATAGGCCTCTGCCGGGTCCTTCCCATCGGGGTGCAGTGTAGGTGAGGGAGCTGCTGCATCTTCATTCATTAATTTTTGCACTACTGCCCTGGTGATAGTCCTGCCCAGCGACTTAAAGGTCCCAAGTGTTCAGGTTCTTAAAAACTGAAGTCTGGTGTAAAAACGCTATATCTGACGTGCAATTTTTGCCCTCTTAATGCATTTGTTAGTTCATGTTGAATTTGCAGGTAGAAAATAATGTGCAAAAATGTGGAAAATTACAGGGTCTTTGAAGTTCACAGTACATGACTTAAATGTGTAAGTCAGTAGGTAGCAAATAGCAATTGTTAGTTTTGCCACTGATAGAGCATTAAAACTGCTGAATAAATGTGGGAAATTTGCAGATAATAACATGGTTGCCTTGATAGAATACTTTTTCCAGAAAGAGCATGCAAGGAAAGTTATTGCTACAAAGCATACGTGTGCTTTCTGTACATTAACTGATAGGGGCAGGAAAGGTGATAGAAATACAATACAGCATAATTCTTGACTTTCTGCCTAGGTCTTATGCATCTGCTGCTACTTTTTTTCCCCCACTATTGCTACTATTCCTTTCCAGATTTAATAGGTATGATTTTATGTATCCTTATCATATTTATATTTGACTTCACTGTACCCCTGTGCAGAAGCATAAAAATATGAAGCAGAAAATATTGCTGTGTTGGTTGTGTGTCTAGAGTCGACAAAAAAGGAAACCAAACAAAATGCTGGTGAACTACAGCAGTTGATACCGACCCTGTCAGCTGGATTAGTACTCTTCTCTGGGGTCTGTCTAGAATCCTCCCACCATTTGTGATAGTGACTGTGGCCTTTGCTTAAGTGTAATATGTATTGGTGATACATCTTGGGTTTGTTGCATAAGGAAGGGTTTTCAACATGTGAAGTCTCCAGATTTTGGTAGGAAGACTTAATGCCTGTGAAAGTACCAGAGTAAAGATGATATGCAATGGATTTTTTCTACCTTGCAAGGTGAGAGAGTAAACGCTGAAACACTAACAAAAGGTTTGAATATGGAAGAGAACCACACCCAAGCGGTGTAGAGATGTGAGCATTAGGTCTGTCTGTTCCTGGGCAGAGGTAGGAAATAAGATTTAAAACTAAAACAAAACCAGTACAGGAGAAAACATTTGTCAATCAAAGATTAAGAGGTAGAGAAGGGACAGAAGAACTTGGAGGGGTACATGCTTTGAGAGGAAATTTCTCTAAAGGGTATGGCAATGAGATCTTGGTCCTTAGGTCCCAAGGTCAGCTTTGAGATCTTTTCAGAGTGCTGATAGTTGTCTCAGAACCCCTCTGATGGGTTTATCTTGGCAAATCTATAAGGAAGAGCCAACAATCCCTCTTGGTTCCCAAGTGCAATATAGAAGTGTATTGCTTTGTCTTGGGTTACCTCTCTCCAGACTTTTAGTTTTGGATATGGTTTTGAGTATGTCTACAAAAACAAAATTATTCATGCTTACTTAGGTTAGTGTTGGGGAAAATGTATCAGGTGAGGCTGAATAATGTGGCTATGTGATCCCTTTAGATGCAGTAAATAAAGTAATATACTGAAATAACCAGTGGAAAACATTGCGCTAAATTATCTTTAACAAATACAGGGATTGAAAGATGTCTTTTGGCAGACTCCAAAGACCTATATTTGGACAGCTGTGGCCAAATACGGGAATTTCCATTTGGAACGAGTGCTCCTTATGCAAAATATATCTGACATATCCCTAAGACATCTTACTCTGTAACTCTTGCTTGCATGACTACCTAAGGAGTCATGGAAGAAGAGGGAGATAATCCCTTAGAAGGAATGATAAAATGCCTTTAAGCTTAGGTGGGAGTCAAAAGTTGTTTTTAAACAGTGGAGTTCCACAGGGATCAGTTCACATGTCTGTGCTGCTCAACATGTTCATATAGAGGGGTCAAACAGAAATATTTGCTGGTCTTTGTAAATTGTCAAGGGTTTTAAAGTTGTGTTGCCTATGAAGAATTACAGAAAGAAACAACTTACTCTACTGTTGGGGCATTTAAATGGCAGATGAAGTTTAGTTTGGAAAAATAAATGGCATGATGGAACATCTCATTACAGGTGCTTGTTGGTTGGGTTTTTTTTTCTTTCATGCAGGCTCTTGAGGGTATCTGTCAAAAAATGGGGCATCCAGTCAAAACTCAATGACAGGAGGTAACGCCACTTTAGCACAGTGTACTGGAAGTCCTGGCCATGGATACTATGAATGCTAAGGGGTACATGGACTTAATGGGCAGCTAGGCAAGTTTACATGCAGGAAATCCACTAAGACTGATTAAACATGAAGATGCTAACTATTGAACTGTAAGTTCTTGAGAGTTTTGATGGTATTCTCTGACAGTGTTGATAGGACTTTGCTCTATTCTTACATTTCTCTTGAGACATCTGTGTTTGGCCACTGTTTGTACTCTGAGCTAGATAGGCCTTTATTCTGATTCTTTTATTCTGTTTTTATGTTCCATTGAAGCCCTGATTAGTTCACCTTCCTCTTAGTCCATTTTTTACAAGGGTTTTGGTGTATAAGTGGAGCTCAAAATACTGTAAATGTGAAATTTTGTGCTTTAAAAAATGTCTTTTTTGCTTCAAAAATGTCTTTCTTTTACAGGTTGCAATTGTTGATGTAGAGTTTGGAATTTTGTTCTGAGTGTATTTTATCTAAAAGCTTATTTTCCACACTCCCTTGGAAAAAGATGTTAAAAATGTTGTACTTTGTATTTCCTTAAGGACTAAAACATATTGTCAGCCTTATATAACCCTTGCTGTATCTTTTGGTACAGAGTTTTTGAATTCAGGGCTAGTCTAAATACAGTGTTTGAATGAAGAAGAAATTCCTTTTTTTTTTTTTTTTTTTTTTTTGATAATAAGCAATATTACAAAAAATGGAAAATTTCTTTGTTGGAATTTTACTTGACAGGCACCCTCTTTGCCTAAGTAACTACATGACTGAGTTGAAACTGTTATGTTTGTTAATGTTACTATTGTAGGCAGATTGCAAATCTATTAAATGGTCAAAAGCAGATGAAAGTATTTCCAGTCAAATCCTTTGGGCTTTCTTTCTTCCAAGGTTACCGTTTCCTGCATGGGCAGTCTTTCAGCTGTGTGATCCTTGCTGAAGACTGAGACTGAAAGGCTCTCAGTACTTGGCAACTTAGCTTGGACTGACAGTGTGAGCTGAATCATGGTGGTTTATGTCCTTGAGTTTTTAGCACAGAGAAAGTTTAAATCTAATGTACAGTTTGAACTCAAGACTTCAGTGTGCAGAATGACATCTTACTCTGTCAATCCTATTTATGAAAGCTGTCATCCTAACATGTACTTTTGTAATGGCAGACAGAAGTAGATTAAATCAGCTAACTTATTTGTTAGCTCATTTAAGCTAACAAAGCAAAAACTTCTTTGTCAAGCTGATAAAAGCATTATTTTATAGAAATGGATTTGTTTTGCACTTGATGCTTTCAAGTTCAAACAGTTTTTGGTTTGAAAGCATGTCAATTGTTTTACCCTCCATCCCTTCATTAAAAAAAAAAGGTCCCTTTTTCTGTTCATCTCAAGAGTAAATTGTTTTACAGCCTTGTTTATTTTGAAAAATCATTTTCTCAGTGTGCTTTAGGGTGCATTTAATTTAGTTCTGTCCCACCTTCATAACATTCTTCCTCATTTGCTTGTGAATTTTTTTTTAGTGGACCGGAGGATTTTCCAAAGTGATGCAGTGATGCAACTGACAGGCAGCACATGTCTGTGATGCTAGCTGTCTGAATGTGAGAGTGTGGAGCCCTTTTAGGGATCATGATGAGAATTATCTTTGAGCAGAAACTGCTCATCTAGATGTGTCTGTGCCACAAACTGTAACTTGCTCGTTACCCTCACACCTTCAGGCAAGCAGGACGCATTTTCCCTCAAACAATTCCTGCCCATAGGGGAGGCTGTTGAAGAGGTGGGTCTGAGGCCTCATTTGGGAACCTTCTTGGGGCTGACCTTGCTTTGAGGTGGGAGGATAGGAGATAGAGTGGGCAGGGTGAAGTTTCTGACTTGAGTACCAGAAACCAGAACTTGCAGTGAATAGCCCAGGCTTTGACAACTAAAATTCTTTACTTGGTGCAGGGTGTGATTTTTTTTCCCAGTTTTGTCTGTTTTTTTGTTCAACAACTGGTTGATTCAGAAGTAAAAAGCTGTGTTGAAAAAGCAGTGAAATAAAATTTACTATTCCATAAATAATACCTGAAATGCATAGGTGATCAATTCTGTGTAAATTTGACAGCTTTTTCATACTTAAAAGAAGAGCTATTAATAATGAAAAAATATGATAGAGAACAGTTATTTCTTGATTTTCAAGGGTTTTTTTTTTCTGTCAGCCACCATGCAGTTTTGTCACTGGTTTAGAGAATGTTTTCTGATTTGAAAAAATATATTTCTAGTGGAGAAAATGAATAGCTCTTGAAGTAAGTACTCTTAAGAATACCAAAAAAGTTTTTTACACAGATTGGTTTTAAGAGTGATAATCATGTAATTTGTGTTACTACAAGAATTGTCATGCTTGAAAAACATCGCATTTAACTGCAAGAGGTAAGATGTAGCAAAGTCATTCTTTTAGCATATTACAGAGAGAATCATAGAATATCTTGAATTGGAAGGGCCCTACCAGGATTCTCAAAGTCCGAGTCTTGCTGAAGAGAGAAAATCTGAAATCAAATAAGTATTTTCAAGAGCAATTGAAAGAGAGTGGTTGTGGAATAAGCCTTTGTGATTCTGGGTGGAGAGCAGATAATTTACTGAAGTTCTGTGGTATCAGAAGCATATTACGTGTTCATTCCGCTGAGTATCTTTTTGTGTGTGCAAGTGTGCACACTGTTGTGTAAGGGATTGTAATAGACACAGTTTCATAGGCAGAATTCTTCCAGTAAGAGATGCTTAAATGCTTGCTCACATAGTAAATAGCCACATTTAAAAAACACCAGCAGTTATGAAAAAAATCAGTGAAAAAATACTCAGCAGTTTGCAGTAGCCTGTGCCCCATCTGTGGAAGTTCAAGTACTTGCTAGAAAGGGCTAACTATCCTCTTCAGTCACTAAGATCAAAGAAGTTTTATTTTCCTGAATATTGTCTGAAAATTTAAATAAGGAAATTTTAAAAAATAGTCATTCCCAGCCCTTGTTTTGTTTAAAGTGCAACAAATTGAGCCAGCTTTATAGAAGTAGATGAGAACAAATCTTCTGTTATCCACAATATTGACTGGGCTTTGGGAAAGCAATCTTCTGACCGGCACATTGTGTGGAAAAACCTGCAGAGGTTTGAATATTTTCATCTATATATATGCAATATGAATGAGACATTAGTAGGAGTTCAGATTGTGTAACAATAAAGAACATGTACTTCTCTGTGCTTTCAAAATGAAGCAGAATTTAAACATAGAAACTTGCATATTTATTTGCTCTTTGTTTCTTTACTTAGACATTCTTACCATACTTCCTCTGCTCACAAGAAGCAAGCCTTTATTATCTGAACAATTATTAATTTCACAAGGAATATTCTTTTTCCATTACAGGGATGATAATTCTGAGAAAGGGAAACCATTTATTTCCAAATGTTGGTTCTGCTTTTTGTTCTTTTTTTGTCTAATGTATTTTCTGATATTTTTAATTTCTGTACTTCTTCCATTAAAAAAAAGGGTAAGAATGACATATTTTACAACCATTCAATGATATACTGGAAATTGTATTTACATTTTGGTGTTAGTGATGCTTTGTTTGGCCTTGCATTGTCAATGTCATTACTATCAATAGGTTACTCTCTGTTAAAACACACGGACAATTGGGGCCCATCAATATTTGCTTCTGTTGCCCCATGGATAGATTGACGAGGTGTTACTTTACTCCTTAGAGTTTTACTCCAAAGTAATTCTAAATTAGGAGACCCTGTAACAATGTGACTTTGAAAGTGGCCACTCAATGTGTAGCACTGAGTGATTGATTTTGAATTTGAATTTGATCTTCAGGCAACAAAAGGAGAGAATCCACTAAAGTGGATTTGGTTCAGACACGAGTAATGGCTTGAACGACATGGAGCTGCAGATTATAAGTTTGCCTCCTTTCATTTATGTGGTTATCTGTGATAGAGATAAAGCACACAAAATGTAATAGAGAAGGAAATGGGAGCCCTCTTGAGGAACAAAAATAATTATAAAGCATGCTGCCCTTTGACAGTTTACTATCTATATACCATGGCATTTTGTGGGGGATAACGTAAAAGCAAGTCCGAGAGTCATAAATCACAGCATGAAAAACAAAACACTAAATTTTATGCCCTTCAACAAATGTATAGTCTGTGTTCCAAAGCATACCTTGCTGTGAGCATCCATATGCCACAGATAAGATGCCAGAACTCCAACTTTATCTCAGAACTGATGTCATCTCCACAGTTCTCTTCCCCAGACCCTCCTCACCAGAGACATGTGATGCATCTCTCCTCTGGCCTGTCTCCAGGCATTGTGAAGAAAAACCAAAACCAACTTGCTTGGATTTAAGGAATAGCTGTCAATTCTAAAACAGGGTCATGTATGTGTTCCTCTCCATACCTTTCCCCACAATAATTTTTCCTTCTTGCAAATATTCATATTTTCATCTCAACTAAGATGAATATGAACACACCAATATGTTTACTTATTTTCAGTCTTTTGATCTTTAAAGCATATCCATGTCTACCAGGTTCACTGCCTGTGGGTACTGATACTGCATCTTAATATAGTCAACTTAGTGTGATTTCATTAATGAAGACAACCCTGACTGCACAACAGACTTTAACAGAATGGAATGCAATTAAAAAAATTTTAAAAATGTCTTGTTTTTATCTTTTTGTACTGAGGTGACTGGGAGGGACAGTCAATCAGATCAGCTGCCACTGGTATTATCTTTAAGTACTTCTGAAATAATGTTCATATTGATTTTCTCTAAATAGATCTTGTTAACAGAGTCACACTAACAGTGCCAAAGGATATGGTATGTGATTTTACTTGATATTTAGCTGTAAAAAAATTAAACACACCGTGTTGAAATGATTGGACTTCTGTACCCTTCTATGGAAGGCTGGACATAAATTGTGCAGTTTTCACTTGATAATAAGATATTTAGCTATTATGTTTTTTGGTGATTAGTTGTTTGAATTTTATTCAAACTTGAGGACATATCTCTTTCAGATTCTCTCTAAATACAGGACAGTGTATGCTGTTTTCTGACATATTAGGTGTCCTGCACCAGGCTAAAGTTGTGAATCAACAAGAGTATTTTTACAACATGCTTTGGACCAGAAAAAAATTCAATGCTTTTGACACACTTTGATTGTTTTATATTAAAGTGGTGGTATTACATAATTTTAGATTTTTGCTGAGAAAATGGATGTTTTGGTAAGGTTTATAAAGCCCTGAGAGAGTCTGTCACAGATGAGTACAGATTTTTTTCAAATCTATTTTTTTAACCTATTGACATACTTTCTAGTTTAATGAACCACAGTTCTGATCTGATGTACAGTGCCTTACAGATGTTTGGGTTTTTGTCTGCCTGATGGAGAATGTGTTTGTCAGCTTCCTGTGCTGTGGAATAATGATTTGTGAAAACTGAATGCAACACATACTGAGAACTCCAACATCATTATCATAACCTATGCTTTGAGAGCTGTAGGATACATGTACATGAATGTTTTTAGCTGTCTGCTTTGAGTGATCCTTCTCTCTACATTCTCTTCAAACCCTCATGATTTTCTGGCTGACTAGCTTAGTAAAATTAAAAAGGAAAGGGTTGAAAGCTGATTTTGTAATGGGAAGCAACACTTTAAGGTGTAGGTACTGATGACTCCTCAGGAAATGACTGATGACATGGTTTAATGACTTTAGACTTCAAGTGATCAAGGAAGAAACGTAATAAACCCTTCTCCCTCTCACCCGTCTGTTTTTTTTTCTGGGGATGCTTTGCAGCCTTTTCAATGGAAGCTGCAAATGCTTGTGGAGCACACTGTTCACTGGTCTGCAAGCTAACTGTCAGAGGATTAACTTGAGTTGAAAGAGGAAGTCAAATTCTAGTCTTAAAAATGCTACTAGAACGAGTAACTGATAATATTGGAGCAACACATATGACACTGAAAAGGCAATAATAAATTAATTTTGTTTGGTGCAGGGAGGAGGAAGACTTGTATCTTTTTCTCCCTTCACAGCATTTTAATTCAAGAATGTCTTAACTGTAAACAAGAATAGAATTTAGTAGTTAAAATTAGCAACTGATGAATTCTAAGTAAGATCAGTAATCAATTCCAAATGGGGTTAATATGTAGTGGAAAATCTGCAATGAAAGAGACCCTAAAATTAATGAGCAGGTTTTTTTTTCCTCTGTCTCCTAGGGGTGAAACCCATCTCCATCTCTGTATTACCTCAATAATAAATATGCACATAAATTATTTTTTGAGTTTAAATTAAAATCCCATCTCTCTTCATAATTTATATTGTAAGTATTCAAAAATAAGTGGAGCAGGAATAAAACCGAGTGCAAAAGGCAGTTTTATTCATTACTATAAAAGTTGTTCAGAGAATTGATTTGATTTGCAGTAGCATAAAGAGAATATTCTTTTCAGAGAATCATTAATTTCAAATGACCAAAAAACTCTTGGTCCCCTTCTCCTTAGCACAATGGTATCATTTTGCCATTTGAATATTCAGATTGTCTAGTTATACTACACCAGCTCATGCTAACGTAAAATGATTTCAAATGGTTTGATCCATACTAGCCTATTTTTATTGTTCATGCTACACTTACATAGTAGAAAAAAACCCCAAAATATTTTAACCTCTTCACATTCTTCAGAAAAGATGAAATGTCATTTGTGATGGAAAAATCATATTAGATGCATTTCCCTTGCAAATTACTGTCTAAATTAGGACTGGTGAAATTTATTCCTCACATAAATAGCCCTCCAAATCTTACTTTCTTTCTCTTGTCAGTCTCTATTCTGTGAACTGGTTATGTTTGCTATTTGTGAATTAACACAATAAATATATACCAGATAGCATGTTTAAGTTATTTGCCATGGTGCTTCTTATGAACCATGTGTCTTAACTGTATCAAGTACCTAGTAATACCATTTTACTGTTTTGCTCTAAGTCAGTGTTAAGATAGAATAATAATGATTAACAAGATGTGTTAGTCATCCACAATGGCATGTAGCCATTAGCAGACCATATGTAGTTCTTTAGAGCCATACCTGTTAAAGCTTGTTTTATCCACTTATTCTTATCTTTGTAATAGTTAATTGTGATATTTGAGGACTCTGGAATTTTCATCCCTTGATAAATTTCAATATTTTGGCATTTCTCTTTGTTTTGAGTTAGACTGAGTAATTGAAGTGCTTATGCATTGTGGATAAGGGACAGTTTCACAGCATGGAATTATTCAATAATTTTGAATTAAAATTTACAAATATTTTCACATTTTGTGTTTTGTGTTCATTAAAGACATTCTTCACTCAAAGTAACCAGGTTGCAAGTATGAAGTAAGTTAATGTCTTGTGTGATGGTGCCTTGTGAAAGTTCTGTTTCAGGTCCCTCTTAACTGTTTTTGTCTTCTGTGTTTGGTTCTTGCTTGGACTGTGTTCTATAAGCTACACCAAAAGTGGTGCAGCATTCATGTGGTTTATTTCCCTGCTGGAACACAGAGAGGTTACAGAAGCTCTGTGTGTCTACTGCCTCCAGTTACAAAATTCTGAGACTTATTAGTTCTAATAAGAACAATAAACATCATTGAATGGGATGACGTGGGGTCACATTTGCCTTTTTTACAACGGCTCTCTTACAGCTGTCTGGTTGTTTGTTGCCCAAACTGTATGTTTTCCATTTTCCTTCTCTGTTTGCAATTGATGAGATTTTATAGTGGTGTTCTTGTTATTTGTCTGTACTTTGTGACCATGTAGTTAATGCAGCTAAATTTTATCCCTTTTCTCTTGATCCTACTGCCCAGGTAGTAAGTACAGGCTTTCTCTTTCTGTTATTATAGCTCTTTGATGCACTGCCATTGCCTCCCCAATTTGTCATTAGAAAACTGAATCAGCATACTCCAAAGTTTATGCCAAAGGATATAATTCAAATATTAAATAAGATGTAGAACTAACCAAAGGCGTAGTGCCCAAACATGCATGTCAGATAAAAGCAAAACTATTGAAGTAATGTGCGATGTGTTTCTGGCAAGTTTTGATGAAGGTAAGATGCAAAGGCAAAGAGACTGAGAAACAAAATCCTAAAAGGAAATGGCTAATAAAATTATTCCCCTCTATACTGTTATTCCATTCTAACTGAAACTGAAACAAATCAGAATTCTTGCAGTATTGCCCATACCAAGGATGAATCTCTTTTATTTTCCTCCGGTGATTCCTAGCTCCTTTAGCTAAGGGAGTCTATTCTCACCTTCCCTCTCCCCAGCTCCCAGTGCTTTCTCTAGAAAGAGAAAACACTCAAATGCACTCTCAACCATATTTACACAAAGTGGAAAAAATAATCTCCATGTATTTAATGGGCACAACTTCAGAAGCTGCAAAATTGGTCATTCTACACCTGTCTTCTTGTGATGAATGCCAAGTAATATAATTGGTTTGCTAGTCAGGAAGCTGACAGAAAACTTGATGTTTCAGGAGATTAGGTTTTAATATGCAGATAGGTATAATCCTCCTATTCTTTTTGAAATGAGGATTAAGTGTGTATAAATTTATTGACTCCTGAATGTGGAAGGACTCATCTCCAGTAAATCTGTCAAACAAAACAGAATATTTTTGCATGGCATTTGAAAATTATGTGGGTCTGTGAGTTATCTGGAACCTGATAGGTCCTAATTTTTTATCCATCCAGCCTAGTAGTTGCAGTTGTGAAAAGTGACAGCTACACTGACATAAAATAATTGCCTTCCTACGTATTATGAAAAATCTCTTTTAAATTTACTTGTAAACATTTCATCTGAAAATATACTGTGGAGGAATTGGGTTTCCGTACTCCCAGGTAGTTGGTTATGGTAGTTCTTCAACAGAGGACCACATCTGTGAGTTAGAATAATTCACTTAAATTTAAGGACTCCTTACATGGAAGGGAGAAGAGAACCATCTTGACCATGATCACAATAAAAGTTTTAATTTAGAAGAAAGTCTGTAACCATCTGTACTTTTGTAACAACCTTTTAAATATGAGCAAGACAGACAAGAATTTTGCCTAAAATTGATATGTGATAGTTTTGCAGAAGAGACTGTATGACATGGTTGCCCATGTTACCAGGAGCTGTCTCGATGACTCAGGAGAGTTCTCAGTTATCTTCAGAATAACTGCATTGATTTTCAGTGTCCTCTTGTTGGTAGCAGTAAGTTCAGTATTGATCTGTTAACACCACCAAAGGATCACCCAGATTCTCCTAGTCACATTCTTATCTCAAATTGAAATCAAAATGTCTTTGGGGGCCGATGTACTCTCCTACATCCTTAATGCCTGGCTAGTGGAAAATGTACCTAAACTGCAGTTGTTGCTCTTAGAGATGGGTATGCAGTGCACTGGGTATGCGTGTTTCAGTGTTTAAAGGAAACTTAAATTTGCCTTCCAGAAAGAATCAACTCTAATGATACCATGAATGTGCTCTCCCATTTTGCTTGTGAAGACATCTTGTTTGGAAATATTCAGTATTTGTTTCCAGAACTTTCAGCCATTTCAGAGTCTACTGATTAATGCATACATACATATATGTTTGCAATACAATCTAAAATGAACTGGTCATCCTAAGTAATTTGAGTCTTTATAGTGTAAGAACGGTGATGCTGGGTCAGATGTTAGGATATCAGCCTGTTAGGGCTGATATCCTGTCTCCCATCAGTAGTGAGAAGCATATGCCTAGAAGAGGGGGTGCAAGAACATCTATACTTTGATGCTTGCTCAGAGCAGCTCTTCAGACTCCAGAAATCTGAAGCTAAATCTGAACCTTCAGCTCTGTTCCTCATACCAAAACAGTCATGTAAATTTGCATGCAGTTCTTGAGAGGTAACACAGAATCACAGAACAGGTGGACTTGGCAGAGACTTATTAAGACCATCCAGTCCAACCTCCCTGCTTAACAAAGATTAGAGAAGGTTTCCCAGCAGTGTGTCCAGCAGAGCTTTGAATAGATGGAGATAAACCAGGGGAAACATTCACCCAGTGAAATTATACATGGGCTAATACTGAATACCTCTTAACAGTTGTTGGGTTTTGGGTTGCCTTTTTTTTTTCTCCTTAGTTAAGGGCTTGTTTTGTGTAATTTTTGACTATATATCAAGATGTCTTTTCTTGTGATAATAGGACAATTATTTTGTTTAATATAGGAAATTAAGATTGCATGTAATATTTATAATTTAGTATTTATTTACAGGGAATTTTCTCTGCCGTTTAATATGCCATAACTTAATCTCAGTACATACCTGTTGCAGCTGGGCACAGACTTATTATGGAGAAATTGGATTATGAAAAATTCCCAACCAGCTATTTTCATTCTCATTTCTCATCTCAGCTCCCTGGGTAGCAGACACCAGCTCAAGTCAATTAGACTTATTGATGACCCATCTGCACTGTGAAACGAAATTTTTTTTCCTTCTCTGTTCTGTATGTCTTAACCAACTACTAATTCATGAATGCTTTCTTCAAGTGCCTGTTTTGAGGAACCTTGTCAAGTAACTTCTGGAAACCCAAGTATCAAAATCAATCAAACCTACTTTATATTAAAAATCTTGCTGAATCTTTCAGAGAAGTTCTGTGGTTTTAACACAGCTTCTCTTTATAGAAGCTACATGAATTCTTTCCCAGGCTCATATATGTATCCATATATCCATAGTTCATAGCGTTAGAGCTTTAAATTACTTCAGCCATATAGAGCAACAGTACAGTCCTTCATTTCCCTCTGATTAACATTTTGTAAAATTGTTGTCACATTTGTTCTTGTTTCTGTCTAAAATGGCTAAGTCAGTGTTGTACCAGAGTTTAGATATCACTTTTATTTAAGCTATCTCATCTATGAGTACAAGTTAATAAATTAACTGGCTCTCATCCACTGCCCATAATGTGCTATTGGTCATTTTATCTGTTTTTCCCATGTTTTTTGCCTCTACACTCTCTCTATTTATGTGAGCTTTGAAGACCTTTTCTTTTTTCTGTGTATTTTCTGAGTAAAGAAAAATTCCAGCATCGGAAAATATCAGATTTACCATAGGCTGTTCAGTAGACACAAAATCTTTGCAGAATTAAAATTTTATAATAATGTTGCAGCCACTTTTTTATGTATTGTGGCCATTCTGTGCTTGCTGAAAAGATCACCTTCAACACAGAATGTTTTCCATTTGGTAAAAAACAGTTAAGATGTTACTTCCTGTCATTTGATGCAAATGCCCATTAACAGTAGATCTTAGAGAAGAGTGAAGCTGCAGAAGCTTCTGCTCATCCTTGCAAGGCTTTATCCTACACCTTTCTTTTACTATTCCTTAACACAGTTTGGGTAAGGTGAAGGTCTTCACATATTTTCACTATTTTTTATGTTTGACCACATGGCCCTTTACATCCAGCAAAAAAGAAATGTGCATGACTAAATATAAGCAAAAATTTTGTTAAATTATTCTGAATCCCCATGCAGTGCCAAATAAGTTAATTTTTCTCTTTGATGAATTGTGCAATGGACAGATCATTTTGGGAAGCTGAGGGATAGAAGTTGAGTTCCAGCCTAATGGGCAGACAGAGAAAATTTACTTTGTGTTATAGGCATAGTTTTTGGTATAGAAATTGTGAATGAATGTTATGAGTCTTGCATCAAATTGGTGTTTTTCAGTGCTTCTGGAATACATTTATGTAACAATTTTTTTATAGTTTGTAAGAGAAATACATGTGGCTGGAAATAGGCTGGAAAATGTATTGTCCTAATTGGACAGTGAAATATGTGCCTAAATGACTGCCTGACAAAGCTATGTAAGGGTGTTTCAATATCTACTAATCAATAATCTGAATGATGGCTCCTTGGCTGGTTGGTCCTTTCTGTCAGCTTCCATTGTCTCTGCATTCATCTGTGACCTTACATTACAGCATCAGTTTTGTTGTAGGAAAACTCCATTTTGCTTAACTGCTAGGAGGAAAACATTTGACTAAAACTAATCATGCTTATCATTGTCCCTGAAGCAATAACATGCTGTTGTGAATGCTCTCTAATTCATGTAGATGCCATGAATTCAAATGTGTGCACACACTTGTAGGTGCAACCGTAGATGGATGGGAAGGTAAGTGGTAAGCTTTTAATGTGTAGAGATTTTTGTGATTCCTTTTGATGTCAGGTGAATGGGAACTACCAAAGAGGGTGCACTGATGGAGATGAAATGAGTGGTAGGTATTTAGAAGCCTAATGTAAACCTTTTTTTTGGAAGTGTTTGTTCCATCTTCTATCAGTGATGGACAACACAGCATTCCGAATTTATGTTAAAAAATCTCTCCAAAGATGGTTGAAAGCTGTTGGTCATAATAGTTCTTGAGGCCCAATAGAGATGATAAAATGCCTGCATCAAATAATGGAATTATTTAGGGTGGAAAAAATCCTCAATATGATCCAACCATAAACCTAACGCTGTAACATTCACCACCAAATCATGACCTCAGGAAATGTGTCTCAATGTCTTTGAAACACTGTGTTGCTGACCATTTCCCCTTGGATTCTGGGGAATTCATTCTGCTTCATATATCTGTCTTCCAGCTCAGGGGGCCGGGTAGCCAAGGTAAGTCACCTGTCATGCTGCCAGTGCTCTTGGCCACAGGGGCACTGTGGCTGCACAGGTTTCTTCTGTACCTCATCAGGTGAAGAAGTCTGAAGGTGTGTCAAGCTGCAGCAGCTGTGCAGAGCAGCCTTTCTCTTCTGCGCTTCCCCACACCTGAGATGTTCCAAGCATCCAAAATTTCTGAGGCACTGTCAGCACCCCAGCTGGTGGTGTCCTTTCCCACAGAGGTGCTCAGAAGTGATGTGCTGAATCTGCTCTTTCTTTCATGCTGACTCCACATCTCTTATTCTCAAATGGTCAAACTTCTGCCAACAGCTGCCATCCATTATGGCTCGCAAATATCTAGTTGTGGCTACAGGTTGTTTGTCAATTTCTCACTTTCTCCAGCTAAACTCTTTTCGTGTGCCTTCTTGGGGTTACCCTTCTAATAACATGAGAGGATAAAACTTCCTTTCTTCCCCTGTTGCCACACTGTGTTTCTCTGAGTAGTAGAAAGAGGAAAGCTAAGTGAGAACATTCTTCCTTGCTTTTAGTTTTTCAAAGAAAATGCAGAAGACTGTTATCTCTGATTTGGCCTTTTCCACAGCCTTGTTTTGTGTCAGAAACTTCTGGTGTTTGGAAGTAACAATGTTTAACCTGATCCCTCAGTCAGTCAAAAATGAACATTTTCATGGACTCTGAAAGTGTTATTCATCTCAAATGAACTGGCCTCAAAAAATTGAAGGGAAGACTGGAGAATGAAATGAGCATTATGATGCACAGAAACTGTTGATTTATTGTGGAGTGTCAGCCTTCATTTAGGGCTCTGCCTTGAACTGGGAATCCTATGAGAATTTGCCCTGCTGTGTTGTGATAGGGATATGTCATCCTGTCAATGATTCCCATTCAAACTCCAATACAAAATACATGCTTTGAGCATGCCTTTCTTTCATAAAATTCTCATGTGCCAGACTCTCTACTGAAGTAGTTTAAACTACCTTGAAAGATAAAACAAAGTATGAAAATTATCAGTTGGCCATGAAGACTTTTCCTCTGGGTTTCATAGGATTAGACTCTGACAGGGTTGGGATGACTAACAGGATGGGTGTTCACTGATTTTACACCAGCACCAGCCCGAACTTTCCCCATTTCCAATTATATAAATACTGAAATCAGTATTTTCTGAATTTCATGTCTGAAAATCTGCAGCGAGGTCAATGTTCTTTCACCGCCATACAGAGTGCTTTTCAGCTTAGACTGCCATTAGAGTCATTATGAAACAAAGCTGATTTGTTTTTCACCTGAAGTATATTTAACATAAAACCTGATTTCTTCAAAAATAACAAAAGGGAATTTTTCACTGTAGAGCACTTTTTTTTTGTTAACATTTGAGAAATTTGCCCTTAATAGAATGAGCAAATCTTGGTACACAGCAGAAATAATGGAAAATATGCTTTCATATAACATAAATTTCCCTAAAATTGCATAAATTGAGCTTTAAAAACTGTCTGCAGCCTGGGTTTTTTACTTCACTGACTGATGGTGAGAAAGGAATTGTTAGTTAGAAAGCTGTCTTCAATTCATTCAAGTGATTGCTTGGGTAGGCACAGTTATTCTTGTTAAATGCAAATACTTAAGTGGAAGTCAGAGTACTTGGAAAACAAACTGCATCTGCCTGCTGCTCTGCAGTAGATTCTTTGCTCACCACTTTTGCAAGTAAGAATTTTGTTGTACCATCTGCGTGCTTAAATGATGGTGATTGATTCAGGAATAGTGATGCTTCTTCCTGTGTAGTGGTCCTATTGTTCTCTTCCTTCTACTTAGCAAATTTCTTGTAGAGGAATGTTTGTTTCTGCTGCTCAACACCAAGAGAGTTACATGGGGAGCCCGAATAATGATGGTGAAACATTTTTGGAGATTTGTCAGGCACTGTTTTTGTCTGAATGTGCTCCTCTGTCTGTTCCCTTCAGCTATGGGCTTAGGAGCCTCGGGTGACTGAGGAAACAGGGACCTCAGTAGAAGGTGTTGCTGCCCCTTCTCAAGTGCGCTTTCTGTGTCCTTGCAGCAATTCTGGCCCCGTCATGCAGCCTGCACTCACAACCAAAAGAGAGTGGGTGATGGGTGTCTCTTCCACTTGGAACCTCATCCAGGATGATGCTGTGCCTCACCTCTTGGGAATGATTGTGCTGGAAATGAGAATATACCATGGCAAGTGGTACATACACCACTTTTCTTTTCATTAATATTCTGAAAGGCACTTCTGAGTTTCAATCATTTTAGTTTTACCGAGACTGAAGTAGTTGCAGCACTAAAATTTCAGTAGTGCCAAGGATGAAAGACTCCTGTGCTCTACTTAAAAAGCTTCACCAGGTGACTGTTAATGAGTTAGTCAGTGAAGAGTTCCTGTGGTCTACTGATGTTTTGCATAGGGTGGAAAAGAGAGAGGCTGTCATTGCCTCTGTCAGCGCTGTTCTGTGGGTCTGACTGCAGGTTGCCTGAGAACTTCATACACACACATGCACTAAGAGACATCAGCTCCCTGTGCATATCTACTTAGTTTTCACTACAATAATTACTTTGATTAGCAAAGGCTGGGCCTTCTTCATGGCTCTTGAGTAAATCGGGGGATTTAAAAGCAATGAAAGTCCTGGTGTAGCCATACTGAGAGAAAAGCAGCAGCTTCAGGTAGAATGATGGAAGGCAAATCTGTTATGATGAAGGATAACAGGTTTGGGTTTTTTTCCACTTATACATTAATTGTAATTTGTAATTACATTAACTTGAATAATTCCTTTTGAGGGAAACTTCAACATGCATATGGGCATGCTCTGTGATAAAATATTGAAAGTCCAGTACATCAGAGGTGGTTCATGCTATTGTTAATGTTATTGTTAATGTTATTATTTAAGATCTTATGGCTTAAAGAGCTATTTAATGTTGTACTTAAGTGTGGTTATCCTTCCTATAGTACTTCAGGCCCATAAGACTGGGCTACCTTACCATCTTAGGGTAGCTCTCAGTGTGAGACAGTTTTCATATATAGGTTTTATACCAAAACCTGCAAGATTTTAAATGTAGCTCTGAAATGTGTAGTCCATTTCTCTCTGCTGCTTTTTATGTTATTATTTGGATTTCTTCCTAGAAGTTGTGCTCCAAAGTGTCCTTCTGTTTGGAAAAAGCCCACTGTAACTCTTCACTTGATATCCCATGTAAATACTAATGTACAATCCAATGTAACTGACAATGACTACATACCTAAGTAGCTAATATTTACTTTATTTGCAGTTGACAGCTCTGTTTGGAATTTATAGAAAATCAGCTTTCCATCTTCAAAGAGAAGGTACTGATTGGTATATCACTAAAAGAAAGCCTTTTCAATATTCCACGGGAATGGCTTTATTTCTGTTCCCCAGTGTCTCTTGAAAATAATAAATATAAGCAATGTCACATATAATTCGGTACAAAAACTTTGATAGCTATGTATATGTGCTATTTGACTTAAATACTAGTAACTGTAATGGTTCAGAGGTGAATGCTGTACAAGAGGTTAAGGATATGGCTTCAATGAAGAGAAATGCAAATAAATGAAATAAAATAGGAGAGCAACATAGAAAAAACAGAACAGTTTTCTATAATACACATTTGTTCATCGCCAAATTAGAATGGTTTTGAAAAATCATAGGAAACAGTTATGTAGTCATAGGGTACAGGGTGTAATAGATAACTAAGGAGAGGTAAGTATAATAAAAGACCAACATAGCAAACTGGACTTTCCCTCAACCACAATGAGGAAAATACAGAACACAAAAAAAATCCCAATCAAAACAACAAAGAAACAGATACCACATCTTTCCAAAGCAAAATTGTTCATATCACTAATGACAATTGTAAAAGAAAAAAAAAGGCTTGCACAGGACATCTCTGAAAAACAAGGCCAAATATGAAGGGTCAAAGGCAAGGGAGAATTACAAGAAAGACCAGGAGCATTGTTAACCAGCTACTTGGTCCAGAGGTGAAAAAAAACCTCATAAAATCTCTGTCAAAAAATCATAAAGTCATAAAATCTCTGCAAGGATCAAGTTTAATCCCTGTCTTCCACTAAAGGGTCAGTTTTTCAGGTGAGTAGAAGAATTTAACAGCTTTGTAACAGCTTAACACTGGGGAGAGATAAATTGCATGTTGTCAAAATTGCTTGCCTTCATTAGTTTTATTTCAGAATATTAAAAGCATGATCTGAAGACATTTCAAAGCCACAAGTGGCTGGTTTTTAACTCAGGGGAAATGAGTGAGAAACTATTAGAAGGTTGAGAAAATTATAAGAAAGCCAAACTGCCACTGTCTCTAAAGGAAAAAACATTATGAACATTGGTGAAATACCAGGGGCAAAAAAGACCCTTAGGAAAAGTATCTGTCAGCACCAGAGAATGATGAGATGACTGGCAAGAAAGTATCATTTTTCAAGAGCAATTCATTATCAAACATATTTTTTTCCTCCCCTGTAACAGGCCTCATTACAAGTGGAGGCAGCAGATGCCAAACACTTTCACCCCTATGCAGCTTATGACATTGTCTAACACACCCTTCTTAGACGTATTAGGGAGACAGTCTAGGACAAAACACTACAGGGTCAGTGAAACATTGCATAAACACATTGAAATAACAGTAATAAATTAACTGAGAGTTAAAAGTAGTTGCAATTTATTCAAATGGACAGATGTGTCAACAGTCCTGTGTATGCTACTGTGTTTGATGCTGCTCAGTGCTTTCATGGATTACCATAAGAGGTCATTAATAGACAGGTCATGATTGCTTTAGCAAGTAAAAAATAAGTGGGCTTTTTCAATTCAGTGGGTGCTTTTTTTTGTGGATTTATGTGATACTCATAAATGGCAGAACACACTATTCACATATGTGGAGATTTCCCCCTTTTCTGAGAAGTCTGTTAGTAATTATTCTAAATATCTTGTATACCTACACTCATTCATATGAGTTTTCCAAATATATTCAGGGAATTCGTTTCCATAAAAAGAAACTTATATAGCAACTATATTGAAGCATGAGGAAGTCAAACACATTGTCAGCATCTTTTGCATAGAGCATGCTGTCAGTTTTGTTCAGACTTAGCAGCCTTATGTTTCTTGTCCATGAGATACTGGGTGCAGTTGCATTCATTCTGTGAATGGGGAGATGCAGAGAGGTAATATGTTTTTGTGCTTGCTAAGAAGATAATTCCTTGAGTAATACAGACTTAGTATTTTTCATTTCACAGGGAAGAATTCCAGGTCCTGTGAGATGTCACAAATTCTTAATAATTCATATAACCAGCTGTGCTTGTTTCATCTGTGAAAGGCAAGAAAACCCAAGAGTGAAATGGTGCTAGTATCTACATCTGATAGCCACAAAACACTTTGGAAGAAAATCTAAAAACCTCAAAATCTGAGCAGTTGTAGCATTAGTTACATTAAAATGTAACATTTTACCAGATGCTCCAGAGTACTACATTTTTTGATCCTTATAAAACTGATAGTGCTTTTGTTTGTAATTCTGATCTAAAAAATAATTTAACTTACCATTTATCTAGTTAAAATCTGTCCATTTCAAGATTTGGGAGTCTTTTTTAGGTAGGCACCTCAATTCAGCTCCATAGGAGATCTCATCTTACAAGAGCCCAAGTTCACACTTTCAATACGAGACACAACTGTACCATTGGTATTTTACAAGAACTGCTGAACCCTTCCATGATACCAACTTTTACTTCCAGAAATAACTGCTGACTGAGTGGGTCATAATATAAACATCATTTTTAGTTATATTGTGTAGATCCAAACAACTGTCTGAATCTGTTTTCAAACTGTGATCTCAGAGGAACCTTAATGTTTATTTTCAGTTGCAGCTTCATAAACTGGTATGGTGCCTTGCAAGGTACTGTCTCTCAAACTTTATAGGTTTGTGTCCTTTTACTCAAGAAATTACTTCTTTAGTTTGGAATGCAAAAAAGTATATGATGTCACCAATGACTAGCTGAGGAAGTTGCCTTCTTCTCTTCCCTATTATCTGGTCTATGGTGACCATTGCTATGACAGGGATGTCACATGCGTGGAGTAAAGAGGAAGGTATAATGTACAGTGAAAAACACAGAGACATGTTTATAAAAACAGATTAGGCTTTTCATAAAAAGTAGTTTTATAGAAGTATAGCATCAAGATGAGATGCACATTTTTAACATTTCAAGAGATTAGATACTGAAGTGAAAGAGCTCATTCATTCAGATTGTAAATAAAAACTTGAGAGTAGTCACCAGGTGTCTGTCCAGTCTGTTGACATGAAGAGCACACAACTTCCCAATCAAGATTACCTTAGTAGATTTATCTGGACATATTCTTCAAAACATTAATATTTATCTTGAACAGTTTGAAATATGTCACTTGAAGATACAAAATTTCCTGATATTACAACAGCCCACTCAGTGAGGGTCAATCTTAACTGTGAGAAGGAGACATATAGTATTTTAATATTTAAGTACACAGAAGGACAAATAGAAATGCTTGACAAAGTACAGACAGTACATACATGATGTTGTGAAAGTCAAATATCTGCTCTCAGAATAGATTTCTTTCTTTGAACTGTTACACTGAACATATTTTTAGTTGGATTGTAGCTGTCCTTAGCTGATTCTTTCTTCACAATTCTTGAAATGTTGATTGAGGTCCTAAAAATGCATGGAAAGGATAACCCCCAAATGGCTAAAGATTAAGTAGGAATTTGCTTAGAGCCTGAGGCTATTCACATTCATGCTGTCCAAATTGTCCAGTTTTACTTTTGAAGAAATGTTGTACTTAAAAGGGATGGATTACAGGACTCTTTGGGGCTCTGAATGTTACAGTGATGCCAAGAAAATATTGTAGAAAATGCATCTCTTCCCTTTTTTCTGATCTGTTATATGGCACTCATGGAATTAAGCTTTGGAGCAAACTCAGAAATAGTTTTGTATTTCAATCTTTTTTTTCTACTTTCATTTAAAACCCATTTTATTTATTAGACATTTATGTAAGTGTACTTACCTGCACTAAATTTGCAACAAAAGAAAAAACCAGATTGATATTGTAGTTGTGAAAATTACTGACTTCTTGTGAACCAATACTCTTCACTTGAGGAAATTACACTTGAATTATACCTGAAGGCTGTACTGCCATTCAGTGGGACATTGACAGGCTGAAGAACTTGCCAGGGACAAACCTGATAAAGCTGAACAAGGGCAAGTGTAGGGTCCTGCACCTAGGGAGGGATAATGCCCAGTAGCAGCACAGGCTGGGGGCTCACCCACTGAAGAGCAGCTCTTCTGGGTAGGACATTGGTGTGCTGGTGGGTGACAAGTTGACCATGAGCTGGGCATGTGTGCCCTGGGGGCCAGAAGAGACAGTGGTATCCTGGGATGCATCAGGAAGGGTGTGGTCAGCAGGTCAGGGAGGTGATCCTACTCCCCTTCTTGCCCTAGTGAGGCACATCTGGGGTACTGTGTTCATTTTTGGTTTCCACAGTTGAAGAAAGATAAGGAGCTACTGAAGAGAGTCCAGTGGAGGCCACAGAAATGATGAGGGGTCTGGGGCATCTCTCTTATGCGGAGAGGTGGGATCTGGGTCTGCTTAGTCTGGAGAAGACTGAGAGGGAATCTCACTAATGCAAATAGCTCCAAGGTGGGTGCGAGGAGGATGGTGCCAGACTCCCTTCAGTGGTGCTCAGTGACAGGACAAGGAGCAATGGCCATAAACTAAAATACAAGAAATTCCATCTCAACTTGAGGAAGAACTTCTTCCCATTGAGGATGGCAGAGCACTGGAAGAACTGCCCAGGGAGAGCGTGGTCTCCCCTCTGAAGACATTCAAAACCCACCTGGGGCCATTCCTGTGTCACTTGCTGCAGGTGACTATACCTTGGTAGGGGGTTAGACAAGATGATCTCCAGAGATCCCTTTCAACCCTAACTATTCTGTGATTCTGTCAAATTATGGTGATTTGGGGGAATTTAAGTCACAAAATAAGCTCACATTTTAGAGCGAAAGGCTTTGCAGATAGGAAGATAGTATAAAAATAGAAATTTGCGAGAAAAGCAATAAAAAAGATGTGGTTCTGCCCTGAAGAGCAATACTGTGAGTAGCATTGTATAGACAGATGAAAAATCTTTTTGTATTTTGTTAAGTCCTGGATTAAATCTCTAATTTTTATAAAAGAGAATTTCTTTTTTCTTACTCCTTCTATCAGTGCTTGACCAACAATAATAATTCTTCAGTCTTAACTGAAGACTCAACTTGTGAAGGCTGAAAAGAGGTAGAAAAATGAAGTCAGTCATATAACTCTTACAGTAAAATCAAGCATGTGTTTAAAAGCTGTAATAGGTCATGGTCACATAAAATAGTTCAGCAGAGGATGTTCAGATAAAACAGCTCACTTTCCCTTCTGTTCACTCTTGCATTGCAGAGATGTGTAGAAATCTGCCACACTTTCTGAGTCCATAGAAGAAACAAAATGTCCAACGTCAGCAACTGGATTCATTGAGTAAAACGAAACTTTGCAGGATATTTTGGACAACTGCCTGCTGTTGTGCACTTAATCTTAGTAAGGCACTGT
Source organism: Onychostruthus taczanowskii (assembly GCF_017590055.1). NCBI lineage: Eukaryota > Metazoa > Chordata > Aves > Passeriformes > Passeridae > Onychostruthus > Onychostruthus taczanowskii. Next base: position 238,160 of record NW_024498773.1, read on the forward strand.
AATTATTGATGAAATTAAGTGAATTAGGCCTGCCTTTCCCAATAGTATCTTGCAGTGCAAGTATTTGCATTTTACTGGGGGCAGATGCAGCTTGTTACTTGTGCACAATTCCTGCAGATCACAGTACCGCTGAAGTTGCAAAAGTAGTCATAGGATCAGACAGGGAAGTTTGTAGACCCCAGGCCTCTGCTGTGGATAAAGGTACTTTCAAGTAACCTACAGCATATTTTATTCCAGAAGTCAGTTATTTTTAATTTCTAAAGAGTTTTGCAAAGATATCTTTTAAATACATGTTATCTGGAGCTTTTCAGCGTGACTTGTGATTCTGCTGATGTGAAATTTAACTGTTTGCTTCTATGCATTATTTCTTTTTCTAAAGGAGAAAGGTAATTTCAATGATTTAGGAACTCAAATGCAAGATCTTTAAATAGGCAGGAAAATTAAAAAGTCAGAGAATCTGCAGATGTGTTTTCTGTCAGTAACTGGCAGAAAGCTGCATAGAGGAGGGGTGGAGGCTTAGTAGCAGTAGAGGTCCAGAAAATGTGTGATATGAAACAGAGCAGCATTTACATACCTGTTATTCAGAAACCCTATAATTCCACCATATTTGGATATGGAATCAAATTCAACTGCTGAGTTTGCCTAGATGTTTCTTATATTAAAAGGAGAATGAGTAAGATATCTTGATAAAGCTTTCCTAATTCAAGTTAGGCAAAATCAGTTTCATCATTTTTAGAAGTGAGGATCTCCTCCATAAAAAGACATGTCAGCAAATTGTATTTGAAGCAAAGTGTAAAATTAGTCACCCTTATTTCTACAGCACTGTGTGATTATGTAACACTGTATATACATTTATGTAGCATATCTGTAACAGATGTGTTCTGAACTCCCCAGATGCTTTTCCCAAGGGCACTGTTTGGAGCATAATGACATTTGAACATAAACTGGAGAAACAGAGATGGTGAATAATTACAGCTCTGTACAATCCAGGTCAGTAGCTGCTTGTCTGCAGCATCATTTTGTAAACCAGTTACTATTATTGCCAGAATAAACCAGAACTTTTATTGAAGTTTACATTCCTCATACAGAGACTTCACAAACTTCACTTATATCAACAAGCAAACTTCCTATCCAGAGTAAAATCAAGACAGCACTACAACACATAGGTCATTTACTGATGCTTGGCCTTTTGCCATCATTACAATGAAACTGTAAAAGCTACAACCGTTTCCTTGCTGCGAACAACATTTACCTTGAGCATTTCTTTTTTTCCTTCAGTGCTATGCAGTGTCATTGAATAACAACAGCAGCTTTGAAACAGCATCAGGGCAGCCCTAAGTAGCGTGTCTGACCTTCCAGCTAGGAGGAGAGAGGGCAGAGATCAGTGGTATCTGTTTGAGGCCAGGTTTCGGCTTGGGGTGATGCCGCTCTCTCCATCAGCCGTGGCGCTGGCCATGGTGCTGAGTACTGGGAGCCGGGACAGGAAGGACCAGAGCGGGAGTGGAGGGTGTGGGAGCTTTACGCTGGAGCAAAAAAAGAGTCATAGATGCTGCTAGAGGAACAAGAGACAAGGGACTGGTCTTCTTAGCAGAGAAATTGGGAAATAAAGATTGCTGCATGTTTTATTTTCCTTGTCAGTAAGGATGGCACATGGCACTGCTGTGCAGAAGAGTTCAGGAAACTGAGAACGTTGTCAAACTTCTGGGTAATTTGCTTTAATTGAACTAAAACATTCTTTTGATCATATTTATTGCAGAATTGCTGCTATGATCATTTCAGCTATGAACTGTGTGGCTAGTTGTGGCTGAAAAATTTGGAATTGGAGGTTATAAGGAGTAGAAGCAAAGGAGAAACTCAGTGTCTAGCCTTGTTCTTACTTTTAATTTAAAGTGAGAGAACAATTTTTCTACAGTTTCCTCAAGTTAAATAGTAAAATGGCATACCTAGGCCATTTTTCCCCTTTCAGCCTAGAAACATTTGCCATCCTATATGCTGAGCTGCTCTGTTTGTAAATTGTTGGTTTCTTTAGCCCTTTGCAATATTGGGGACAATTATATCAACGATAACCAATCCTTTTTTTTCTGCAATAGAACAGAAATTATTTCTACTAGTGTCTTCACCCTCCCAGCCTGAAAAAACTGATTTTAAGACATGTTTCTGTATGATGTGCTGCATTTGCAGAAATCCCATCATGTTGCAGCTGAATGTGCTTGATGGAAAAGATGGAGATTTATACATTTTATAATAACCTCCTCTAGCAGTCTTATAATAACCTCCTCTAGCAGTCTTCCACATTTTCCATGCCTGCTTCTATGTTCTCACACACTAATACATTAACCAACATTAAGCTGGTAGTCAATATTACTTTTTTTATAGCTGCCTTTGCAGGCAGTCATATTTTGTGGAAATCCTTACCCTTTTAAGCTACTGCAAGCTGCTTTTTGTTTTGCTAGAAGATGTGTATAATTAAGGAATTCTGGTTATCTTACTTTAGTTTTGGTAATGCAGCTATTAACAAGTATCTCCCTTATAAGATCAGAACACAATTTACTTCAACAAGCTGCAATGAATTACTCACTTTCTTTGGCTGAAGTTTTGTTAATGTTTCTGTACTAGTAAGTTTTCATTTTCAATCTGTTTAGTACAGCCTGAAGCCAGGAGTCCTTAGACCCTCTAATGTTACTTCCTGCCAAATCCCTGCAATTAAGCGTCACGGACACCTGCAGATTTTGAGTCCTGTATTGAAGGTAGCCTTTGTTTTGTGGCAGGGGAATTATCATATTCCCAAAATCCAGTTGACAGTCTGTATTTCTCTAAGATCCTGACTTGTCATCTATTCAAGCTATCACTCTCTAAACATTTCACCAACTTCACCACTGTTTCAAATGCGGGAATCACACGTAATAAGATCATATTCTTTCCTCTTGGGTTTCTCTAAGTGATGTTTTTGAGTCCTTGCTGAGGTCAAATAAATGCAAAGTGGGACATTGGAAAGCAGCATAAGAAACTATTTTTAATTAAATAAATTAGCTTCCTATTTTACATGCATACTTAGCTCACTATACTATTTTGATGAAAACTCAATTTATATTCTATTGGAAAGATTACTAAAATACCACCTACTTCTCAATTGGAGAAATGATTTAACCTTTTCACTTGCAACAGAACATGCAAATGTACAAATTGAGTTGGTTTGCTTTTTACGGAAACAATAGACAAAGAGTTTGTAACTAGCGAGAAAAGATGCAGGTTCTTGTGCTGTAAATAATGCCAGTTTTTCTGGCATTCCCTGTGTGCGTGCTAAATGTAACTCATAATTCTAATAAGATTTCCAGGTTTTATCCATTACTTCTTTCCTGATCACATCAGATGTGTATTCTACATAGCTTTAACTTCTAAAGGTGGGGGAGGGTCCATTTTTTTAGAGTTTTTGTTTGGTTTTTTATGTATGAATTTCTTTCTAGTCACACATTTTTATCTTCTCTTGGCATTTTTCTTTGAACTTGGCAATGTACTTTTGTCTTTCTCATTTTTGCACAGAACGTAGAAGATCAAATAGGTGGTCACGTTACCTTTTTCCGCCTCCTTTTGCTGGCTTGTTTTCACTTTTGAGAACCTTTGCTGCTCAGTCTTGCCTAGAAGTTCGTCAGCTTCCTCTTCTTATTGTCTGTGATGCCAGACCTCTTGTTTGGCATGTAATCAGTTGCTCTGGTGGTTTTCTATCTGAAATACAATGAGAGAAAACAAATTTCTAATATGATGTCAAAGGGAGGACTGAATCCACCATCCCTGAATTAATTTCAAAATTGCAGCTTGTAGTGTGTTTAGGCAAAGAAATCTGAAAGGTGGGACGGGATGCCAACTGAGAAGCAGAGTTCCAGAATGGCTTCTCAGCTGTGCCATTCTTCCTTCTAACTTCACACACCATCTTGCATCTTAGATCCAAGGTCAGCTTGAGTGGGCTTGAGGCTAGGGACAAATTTTTCACATTCTTCGTAATAGTAAGTGAACTGTAACAGGGTGTTCTCACACAAATGGTAGCAGTGTGAGAATGGCTTTGGAGCTCTTCTTTGTTCCACTGGATCTCCTCACCTCTCCTCATTATGACTCAGAGCTAACATTTTCAGGGCACTCACTGGAATAAAATCTGCTTTCTTTCTCTGATGCTTACCTGATTTCAAACTTTGCTAATATCCAAATGTTCAGTTTCCTCTGGCAGCAGAAAAGTTGGTTACAGTTTCCAGATCAAATATACTGGACACTGCCAGATTAAAAGCACCTTCTCTTCAGAAGTACAGTTTTGTACCTTGAACTAAGTCTCATTTTGCCTTTTGCTAGCAGTAAAAAAAGAGAAAATCATCCTAGAAGTGTGAAATACTTCAACTACCCATAGAATAAAGACTAAATGCTTCTTGCTTTTCCATATGCAGAAGATGCAGAGAGAAAAATTGCAGAGTGTTGACAGAGAAATTTGATCTTCAAAGTTTCTTATGTCATTCTAAAACAGTTATTTACAATGCTTGTATGGCAGAAGCTGTGTGATCTGACTATATGTATTGTAAACTATCAATGACTTTTATTGACAAGCTGAGACAGCTGTCAAGAGAGGAAATGAACTTCATTGTTACCATTGTAATTTGCATTTCTTCCATTTATTCTGTGGGGAAAACATGGCCATGCCTGTGTCAACCTAATGTGTGACTTTGAAATTGAGGTAACTGCTGGTCTTTTTCAAGTACACTTTACATCTGAGACATCTTGTATTTGCCCCTTCCCTGCAAGTTTATTTTATTCATTCACACTAACGTCTTGGCAGTGTCATTTTCACTTAACACCCATCTATGCATTCAAACAGTTTTCATTGTTTCCATTTTAGAATATCTACATATCTTTTTCTAATCTGTCTTCTGAGACTTATCAGCTGCAAGGTTGATGTGACTACTTCTTATGCCAGCAATTTTGTATTTGCATAAGGCTGAAAGAAAATCTAAGGTGTGTTACTGGCTTGTATTAAAAGCCAAAGCCAAAGTATGTGATTTGTTTATTTCCTCAGTGGTTTTACTTGTCACTGTTTATTACTAGTTCTGTGTCTTCACAGTTATAACAGATGAATCAAAAATTAAGCAGTCAAATGTCAACTATCTTCCTTCTCAAACATTCTCACTGAATCAAATAATCTTGAGAGAAAGTTAAGTTGCACTGCATCCTAGTGGTGGGAAGTACCACACCCTTGCCTTTCTTACTTTTGTGACTACCTGATAACATCCTTTTAATAAAAAACACATTTTATGAAACATAAAGTTACTTTTAAATATTTTATTTTTACTATGATGATTTTGCACACTGTTGGATTTTGCTGATTTTTTTCATGGCAGTTTAGATACTTGCAAGATATTGCTGTTTAGAGCTTCTCAACCTGCAGAATATGACAAATAACCTCATGGCTTCCTGTATTGTTTTCTGCTGTACAGAACTATCAAGTTTACCTATGGATGCATCTCTTCTTTTTGTAAATACTGTGTCACAGGTATGTGATCTGATGCAGTGTAGGTTGACAACTGGTAAACTTGAGTACATAGTGTGTTAATAACATTTTAATCCTGACAAGGACCACATTTTCTGTGCCTTGCATGGTTCCTAAATTGAACGTCTGATTGCAAAAATATGTACTAACTTTATGTTATACTTTGCTGCATGCCATCACATGAGAAGATGTCAGAAAAAAAATAAAGTTTAACCTTTAATACTACATGGGTGATATGAACTTGTGGAATATTGATGTGCAAACACAAAATCAGTTATTCCACTTTTTCCATGTACTGTCATTAGTGACTGATGTGCAATAACACTTTGCCTATGTTCTTGTCTGCTGGCAATGCTTCCCTAATGCAGCCCAAGATGTCTGGTCCTCCATTCCATAACCACCCTTATCTCCAAAGCCTTGTTACACTTTACATCTTCCCTGGAATTACTGTTATTGTTGGTTTGGGTTTTTTTTCTGTTTAGAATGTTTATTTCTCACTCATTTGAAACAGTTTCACTGCAGTTAAACTAATCTACTGAACACTTGACTGAATCAGAATCCTCTATTCTAGTCGTGTGTAATAGCAGTTAGTTTTCTTGGGCAAGATAAATTGTCCAAGAATGAGAGATTGTCACATCTGAGCAATCTTGTAGAAATATACTCTTTAAGTGATTAAGAAAATTAAATTTAAAATATAAAATTTAGCTTGAATGATAAATGACAAAACAACAAGCTAGCATATTTTAAAGGCCATATCTCTATGGCAGAAAAGTAAGGGTCAAATATTATTAATCATTAGTTGTTACTGATTTCAGGAATAAGTTTATAACTTGTTTACAGGATACATTATGGAAAGAAAATGTGATTGTTGCTGTTTGTTTTGTTACAGATGGTTGTGCCACACATATCTGTAAATTCAAGGAGATGTTTTGCCCAAACAAAAGACTTGTGTAGCCACAGCTTTTCCCTTCACAGTGGCGCACATGATGTGTTGCATACTGAAAAACTCATGGGAAATAAAGTAGGAATTCTATTGGATTTTTAATTTAATCTGAAATGAGTGGCCACATGGAGGAACAGAGAAACAACCCTACCAGTTAACATAACAATAATAAGTATACATTTAAGCTGGTTCTGTCTTTTATTGCAAGGGTTTCTTAATGGGGAATATAGGAATCTTGCTTTATTTACTCTAGTCTTGAATATTTCTTGGTTTCAAAATAAGATGTGACATGCCACTACAATTTCATAGTGCCTCTTAACAGTGAGTTCAGTGTTCTTCTCAGCCAATAGCATTTTATCATCCCCAAATCCCAATTTTTTCTCTTCTCTTCTCTACACATTTTGGAGGAACTGGACAGAATTCTGTTGGATGTTCAGGGTTTCCAGTTATTGTATTGCAAATGAAATGTAGCCAGAGAGTTTGAATGATGATATGTGCTTGTAGGACTCAATATCAGATTTATATTTTACATAAACATGAAGTCAGAGTTTGTATCTGAGTATGTCTGTATTGTGTTTGGTTTGCAAGCTCTGGTAGCATCCAAGATGATTATACAGAGCTTAGGTATATGTGAAAAATATATGCTGAAATTCCTTTTAGTGATAAGAGAGACTTACTGTGATTTCAGGGTGAACAATGCCAATGTACTACTTGAGTCTACCAACCCATGAAGTTTCACCAAATCTTTTGTTTCCTTAATGCAATAGCATGTTCTGGAACTATGCAGTGTCTCCTAGAAAGGTGGAAATACAATTCTGCAATGGAACTGAAATCAAGCAAAAGAAAACTTCCCTGAATTAGAATGAAAACTATTATATCAAGATACGTTTTAAACAATAAGCTTCAGGCTTGAATAGGAAACTTGTGCCTTTCTGGTGTATTCATTAAAGTGGCTTTTACTTTACACTGGTGCGTACAGCCCAAGTCTAAGAACACTAATGCTGCACAAAGCATTGTGTGACAGAAGAGACGGTCTCCCTGTCCACTGGACAGGCAGAACCCACAGAAACACGGATCAAGCAGCCAGTGTGGGGCTGGCTTTAGCCCATGAGCTCTGAAGACAGAAAGTCAGATGGGATATCCCAAACATGTCTCAGAGAAAGAAAAACACTGACAGCAAAACCACCACCACCACCAAAAAACCCCCAATCAACCAAAGCCAGTGGGAGCCTGTGTATTCAATTCTAGAAGTTCTGTGCTTCTGCTGGTCAGCAATAGTTCTGCTCGTTTGTCTTCCCTGCTCTGTTGCTGCTCTTTCTGGTTTTGGTGCTTTATAACTGGACTGCCAGAGACCATGGAATTTGAAAACTGAATGTTTTGTGCTGCTTGTGTGAGATGGAAGGCAGCAGGCACAACAAAGGCTTATGTGGCTGGTAAGATGGGAGGCCCTGGGAAGGATTCTGTGAAGCAGAGAAATGTTACAAGACAAGAAGAACAGAATTTACTGAATCAAATGCCTCTCATGGTAAAAGCTGTGGCCTGTGTCTGTTTTCACTCTCTGAGTTTTGTTTGGCCATAGTTGCAGCAGTGCATTGCGAGCGCCTGACCTGGCTGAGCTCATCTGGCCTTCGAACCACTGGGGGAAAAGCTGCAGAAGGGACCAGGAGTGACTCCCAGCCACTCGTGTCACCTAACGTGGGGGCTCCCTTGGCCAATGGCAGTGCTACCCTTCAGCACAAGGACCTCTGGCACCATCTTCAGCATCTTCAATTCAAAGTAAAGGGGAAGCCTCTTGCAAAGCCTTCCTCCAGCTTCATCTTTAGAAGCTTTCGTGTCAGCAGGGACTCTCACGTCTGGAGCTATGGAGGTTAACAAGTCTGAGCTTACAGTCTGATGGTTTGACTGGCTTCCCCGCATTCCCTCCTGAAAAGCATTTATGTAATTGGGAATTTTGCATGGTCACATCTTCTCTAGATCTTCCTGTAATATAAAGATAGAAGTTTTGACTTCCAGAGCTAAATGAAACCCTCAGGTCTTTCTGCATCAAACACAAGACCAATGTCAAAACCTGAAGCTCTTTCTTTCGTGTCACAGGTATCACCTGATGTAGATATAAACTATATAGTAAAAATTTGTTCTAGGAAAGAACAGATCCTCTCTCAGTCCAGCATTCTGTCTCTTGTTGCTGTATCTCATAACTCCACCTTTTTTTTTCTTTTTCTACAGTCTTGATTTCATCAAATTTTTCATGCTAGTCATTTTATGTTTTAAAATGGGTTCAGCATTTCATGCCACTTGTTTCTGCTGGAAGCTTGATCAAGATGTTGTTTCTCTGGTGATTGAATCTGCCAGATGGGATGAGTTGAGCTTGGCTGAGGGGTACATAACCATCAAGGTGCTTTATCATCCCCACCTGTTCAGTTAATTAAAACACTGTGAAAAGTTTTGGGTCAGGATGGGGATAGGGAGATCTCTTACTATTTACCATGACAGGCAAAACAAGATGATCTTAGGGAAATTGATTTTAATTAATGCCAATTAATATCAGACTAGGATGAGGTGAAATGAGAGCTAATCTAAAACCATTTTTCCCCACACTCACATCCTATGAGACTCAACTTGAAAGGCTGCAGTCAATTCACAGGAATTTGTCCCTGGTGCTTCTCCCTCCTGATGCTCTTTCCCTGGTCTGACATGGGGTCCATCCCATGGGAGACTGTTCTTCCTAGCCTCCTCCAACATGGGTTATTCCCTTGGGCTGTGGTTCTTCACTAACTGCTCCAGTGTTGGTCACTTTCCACAGGGTGCAGTTCTTCAGGAACAGGCTAATTAAAATAGTTTTTGGGCAGATGTCTCCTCCTGTGGGGCAAAATGAACAAAAAATATAAAGAAAGTTTTCATCAAAGCAAGACCAGTCAAACAAAAGCTTGACTGTGTCTCAGTTGCTTCTGTTTTATTGCTGGAAAAACATAAGGTGCTTGGAGAAATGTTCTGAATTTTCAAAATACAAAAATATAGACAGCGAAGTCTGTGTAGTACATCAATAAAGATGTCCTTTGAAACTTTATGTCTGAAACCTTGGATGATAAACTTCTTTTGATGACATACAGGCAATTAACAAAGTGTACATAAATAATTCGAATCAAACTTTCAAGTGCTAGTAGTAAATAGTCATTATGAAAATACTGCAATATATAGGTGCAAAAAAGAGCTGTTACTGAAATGACTGAACCTAACATAATTGAGGGTGTGCTGTATTTCCAGTGAATGAAAATTACTGCAAGGCACATACTTTAGGCAACAATAGAGGTCTTTCTCTTCTTTGTTAGATAGCACTATTTAAAGGAAGAGAGGCTGAAAATAAATGACAGCTTTCTAACAATGCCAAGAAATTTAATTTTCTTTGTTATTGACCTAGAAAAAACTTTGAGTATTACAACACATAAATAAAGAGAAGTATTGGCCTTTGCCTGCAAACACAGCAGAACTCAGGCATCACCTAATGAGTTGCTGCACAGTTAGAATCTTTTGCCAGTCATAAGAAATGTAAGCAATCTAAATAAGGATCCATTCTACTGTTTTATGAATTTATGATGTTTGAAACAAAGTTAATGATTCATGTAATTCACTGAATTAAAGAATTAACTTACCCTTTGTTTCATGACTGCTTGATGACATGAACAAGAAATTGTCATAATAAATTAAATACAGTACAGTAAAAGACAAGAGAACCTCAGATATGTTTGTTTTTTTTTTTTAAAAAGGAAATCATTATGTATTGTCCTGGAATGTCAATGTTACATAGGAAGGGTGTTCATTTTAGTTACCCCCTTAACATGATTAATATAAGCTTATTTATTTTGGAGTCTCAGGATCCTTGTGACTGAAAAATGATCAGAAACAGATGCTTGGATTTCATGTAGAAATGCAGAGCCAAGTGCTGGATTCTCATTTTTCTCCTCTCAGTTGGAACAGTGAGGACAAAAATCGAAAATATATGCCACAACTCATAAACTCATTAATTTATTTCTTCCCATTTCAGATACATTTTCCAATTGTTTTGCAGTTTCTTGACTGAGGAAGAAATGTGGTGTGAAATTGGGGAGTTCATCCATCCGAATTTTTGTGGTGTTCTGCCAACACACAAAGTTAAGTCCCTGCTGGAATTTTATCTAAACCCCGTATCTGTCTGCCCGAGACAGGCAGAATTTAGAACAAGGCAGAAAAAAGGTTGCAGAGTCAAATCAGTCACCTCGTTAGTGCTGAGCAACATTAATTTAAAATGCGATTTCTGATGGTCTGGTTCACTTCTGCTGTCAAATGCATGGTTATAAAAGAAACCTTCTGAAATGGTAGCTGCTGTAATTCTGTCTGACAACTAACCTCATCAGTACTGATGATTTGCTGAGGGAAGAAACATGTTTATCTTGAGGAATTTGGTAAGAAGCAGAACTGTTCCCAGTACCAAAATCTTTTCTGTAGCCTTTCTCACACATCAATTTAGTAACAAAGACTGGTTAAAAGAATACTTGCATCTAAGAGAAAGTGGCTAGGAAAAGAGAAGGTTGCTAAAAATACATTACTTTTTCCCTTCAAGTGGTATGTGGAGAGAACTGAGGAGTTGACTTGAGTCTGTGAATTCAGTTACAGAAAATAATTAAGTGGCTGGCAAAAGCAGAGTATAAACTCTCCAATAATAGTGGTCACATGTATTAGTTGATTCATACATACCTGGTGAAATGATGTGTGAACTGAAAGTATTTTAAAGAATCCTGGTATTTTTGTCCATGTCTAGCTTGGAGAAAAGGGCATATTGCTCAAGTAAAAAGTGCTTTGTCTTGAAACACTTGTGGGATAACTAGAGTTAAAAAAGGAAGTAGATTGTTTGTCAGAAAGAAATTTGTGTCATACCCCTTTCCCAGAAAGGTGCTGTTCTTGGAAACACAGATGTAGGGCAGAACATTACAAATAGACATAGTTTTTCTATAAAGACCATATTTGTCATCACACTGCATTAATGAAGAAACTGGAAAGAGAAAATATCAATGTTTTGTCTGTTTGTGATTCTCTACTTACACAGAACTTTTAAATTTTCTAACATATTTTTCACACTGCTTTTCTAGAATGTCTGGGGCTTTTTTCTTCCTTTTTTAAAAGTACTCTTTTCCGTGTCAGTGTTCTAAAAGGCAGATGCTGGCCTTTTAGAAATTAGCTATGACACTCTTAATGTAACCGCTGGTCTGTTACATAATGAGCTTCTTGAAATAACAACCTTAAAAAAAAGAGAGTACATTTAATAGAAGGCTGCAATTTTAAATAACCCACAGAGTAAAAGGGATGGACAAACTGGCACAGGTATCTCTTTCAAATCCTGTGGTAGAAGAAGGTCCAGTGTACATTTCCTGTCACTCATCTCTGGATTCCTAGCACTCTTCAGTAATTGGTTTGTTTTTCTTTAACGTAATAAGATTTGATGAGTATATGGCTTTTTCCTAGCTGTTGCTGTACATCCTGTTGTGTGCACCTAGGATTTGCCTAGGGCCATGAGATCCCATCATGCAATGAGTGATTGATAGCTGCTGTAAGATGTATTCTTTCATTACCATGGCAGAAAAACTGTAGCTGATCAAAAGCAGCAATAGTGGAGGCAGTTACATACTTATTTAAATGATATGCTGCAAGAGACCTTAAAACTACATGATATGGTTGACTTAAATAACCTCACATTTACAGAACAGCAGTAGGCAGGTAAAGACACTGCAAGAAGACAAAATGAGCCTACTTAATCTATTGTAAAAAAGATCAAGTAAAACTGGTTTATTTTTTCTTACATTTACTCATAGGAGCATAAGGGAATTTCAGTGCTTTTACAAGAGAAGATAAGCTTGAGGGGGAAGATTGTAAGCAGCCTATTAATGGCGGATTTATGTGGTCACTTTATGCATTCTTCTTTAAAAACTGGGGTTTTTTTCAGCTTATAGAATGAGTTTACTTCAATATGAAGAACAGACAAGACAGATTTTCTTGAAGAATGGTGGTTTTTCAAGGTTGAAATTTGCATGAGTTAGTCTCAGTAGCATGTGTCAGATCACAGACTGGCCAGTTACACAAGGTGTGTAGAAAGGGCACAGGCCTGTTTAGACCAGATTTTAGTAAGACAAGAGTTATGCCCACATGCAAGCATGAGGCTTGATACTGCAGTTTGATGCAGGTTGCCACAGTTAACATTTTTTTTCCAATTTTTTCGCCTCAATTCCTGAATGTGTAACATTTGAAATGGCATTAGGTGTAGCAAGTCTACACAGCTGTGTTTCCTACCACTTTTGATGCTGCATTGAGCCTTAAAAAATTTGCATCACATTTAATTATGTTCAGCAAGTGTTGCACCTCCCCTAAGATACTCATGATTAAATTAAGGTGTGAAAAAAGAAAAAATAAAGTCCTAAGCTATTATATATTCTTCACTCCATTTTATGCTTCTCTGTACTATTACTCATTGCCTAAGCTTGAAAAGTTCTCCTCAAACTTGCAATTTCTCTCTTGCTCATATTCTCTGCTGTGTGGTTGGTGTTTTTTTTTTTTTTTTTTTTTTTTTTGTCATTGCATGCTCTGTGTCCCCAAACTCTGTAACCATGAGCCCACATGCTTATTTTCTATTTGCTGCTGCTTCTATTCTGAATTACTTTTTCTCACTTCCTCTCTTACTATGCAGCTCTTCACTAGGCGTTTCTCCTGACCCACTCTGCACACTCCCACCACCTCCTTCTCTCACCACCTTATCTTTGCCTGTGTTCTCACTTCAGCATCCATCCCTCCTCAACCTCCCTCAGTGTCTAGATATCTGCCTATCTCATCTCCAGATAGCTAGATAAATATAGATACATGCATACACATCCTTCTCCATTTCTTCATCTAAGATGGCTTCTCTATTTTTATTTTTCTCCCACAAGTTTTTCTTCCCTGTGTTCTTTCTCCTCCTTCTTCAAGTGGTGGTGGGCTGTGGGGAACTTTGTGCAAGCCCCACAACGCAGTGCAGCTGCTTTCTCAGAATGGTTTTGTCACACATATTAGTCTGCACTGGTCTGGGGGGACATGGGGAGGCAGAGGATTAAGAGATCCATGAAAATTTTCATTTTGACTGCATCAAGAGAGTTTCCAATGCTGTTCACTGACAAAGACATGGAAGAGCTCTGGATCATGAAAGAGGTATCACGGTGACCTTTTTTTACTGCTTTTGAGAGTCTTGAGAAGAGTTTGCCATGACACGCATTGAAAAGCTCATTGCTCTATAGCCTGCTGTACTTTGGAAGGGTGGGAGCAATTTCCCCTATCAAAGACAGCTACCTTTATATGTACCTATATAAAGCTTTGTCGGTGCTCAGAGTTAAAATTCTTCCAGGTCATGTTATACCCAACCTATTCAAAATGCCCTTACGATGGAATGAACCATGTTCCAAAACTGCCAATTGCTCTGTTATCTGCAAAGGGAATTCAGATAATTATCAGGGAGGTACACACTGACATTTGATTAGATGGATTTTGCTCACTGTTTCTGTACAAAGGAAAGAAAAAAAAAACTGTGTTGAGTCAGACAAGCAATTTGATGGTTCAGAAAAGGTATTCAGCACTGCCTTTAGCATCACAACTGTCAAGACAAATGGGGAGATAAAGCCAAAGTAGAGCAAGACTCTGCCAATGTGATATCTGATGAGTCTGCTAATAAGGAAGAATTACTCAAAGTCCTGTGTTTTACCAAAAGCTGATGTAAATAATGTGCAGAGCTAAATTTAGCCAGAGGTGTTTAATACTTAATGTCTCAGGTCCTGGTCCTAACTTTGCAATATTAAATCTTTCCAAACTCCCTTGAACTGACATTGGAAATATTACACTTTTTTATCTCTCTGAAAAGAAATAGTTCCTTGGTTACACCTGAAAATGTCCAAGGGAGCAAAAATTTATCTGAAAAGAGCCAAGCTTGGTTTGAGGCTATTCTGTTGTTGCTTGTGGAGGTTTTAACTGTTCTGTCAAAATACATCGTGCTGGTTGCTGACATCTTACGTGCTTTGGCCAAATTCTTTCTGATTTTGTAACCTCTTCAATTTCTTTAACTGGATACTAAGATGAACATTAGTTCTTTGTAAGATTAATGTATGCTACAGAGGTATAATTTTAAAAAATCAGACAATTTTGGAAGTGTTGCCATTTGCTAAACATTTTCTAGTGCTCAGTAATATTGTCTTTACAAGAAAATCTGCATTTTCACCATATGATCAGCTCATGTTACTGATGTAGTATCTGAAGACAGAACTAAAAGATGTCTGCTTTTTCCACAGTGTCAGAATATCTAATAACATATTATCTCCTCACGCAGTTTGCCCTTTTAAAGTATCATGGCTGAAATAATATTACATCTCTTACAATTACGGTATGGAGTATGGTGTTCACTTTATTACATGAAAATTACTTGAAATAACTACAACTTTTTTTTTTTTAATTTAACTCATGCAGAAATTTATGCAACACAACCAGAGCAGCAATTTTCACTATAGAGTTGTGCAGCCGTACTGCAGTGTTTGAGTAAATGGGAGTAATTTCACATTACTGCCCATTTCTAATACTTATAGTACAAAAATAGCCTTGTGTGTTCATTATTAGTAGCCCTTGCAAATTTTTGAGTATAAATAAAAAAAAACCAAACCAAAACAACACCACAACAAACCTCTAAAACAAATGTTCAAAAGCAAACCAAACAAGATTTAAAAAAAAAAAAAAAAAAAAAAGAAAAATGACAAAAGACTCTGAACCTGCTACAGGCAACCATGTTGTAAATAACAGCATTTTCTGCAGTTTCTGTAACTTAAGTCATTCTGCTTACAAGTGATCCATGTAATAGTGAACTTTCCAAGAAGGTCCCAGGTTGAAAGACTGGTGCTGTGCCTTCTGCCTGGCTGGGGCTGCGACTGGTCCCTGCCAAGGTCCCCCCTCCTCTCCCCTGCCCTGGGAGCAGACCATGCTTCTCACAGGAACTTCTCCCTCTCTTCAGGTGATGCCTCTTGGGGTGGCACTCCAGTCTGAGACTAATAGGATGCATCTTTCTGATCAGGGACTAATGAAATTAGAAAGCCAGATTTTTTTTTTTTTTTTTTTTTTTTTCAAATGTCCTCATTCCTTTTACTTTAGTAGATGCAAGGGGTTTTCATTTATCACTGCCAGTCCTTTTTATTATCAAACAGACCACAATGCTATAAACCAAGCAACAAAATCATTACCTTTAAACCTCTCTCTACGGACAACTACTGTTAACTCTCTGGAAATTAAATCCAGTCTGATGGACAAATTATGAAGCTCTTTCTATTGCAATTGATAAGAACAGATTTAAAGCTCTGGAAAATAATGTCACGTCTTTAAATTACAGTAATTGAGATTATTTGCTCAAACTGGGATTAAACAAGCTACGTTTTCATTTTTCAATGCTGGCTCTAGAGCTTCCTGGTAACTAGACAATATGTTGAATACAGGGCTCTTTAATTAGGAACAAAATTTCACTTACTAAATTTCTTAGGCCCTTAACTGAAGGGCAATGAAGATGAAAACAGCGTGGCTTATTGTGTAATATGCTAAATGAGAAGTTTGCTGATTTTATGTTCTCTAAATTGTCACAGCGTTGGGGCTATATACCCCCAGCCCGGCAACGGCGACAACAGGGGCACAACAAATCCCCCTGGCAGACCCCACAGAAATTCCAGCCACCAGCTGAGGATCCAGCACAGGGAGAAACAGAGAGCACCACGAGTCTTGGGGTCGAACAGGGGAAACTATTTTAGAAGGCAAACTCCCTGAGCCCAAGGCCCAACCGCCGGCACTGGCTTATAGACAGGAGAGAGGCTATAATTTTTAACCAATCAGGAGAACTGGGGGTGGGACACAAGGCGGGGAAATACAATCTGTAAACCAATGGAGAATCTTAAGGGAGGGGAAAGGTTTAAGTAAACCAATGGGATTTCAAAGGATACAAAACTGACAGGGAAGATTCTGGAGGAAAGGGCAGGCTTGGGGAAGGATTGACATCTGTGGAGGGGAGGACCAGGGGAGGTTTTTGGGGAAGAAGGGCAGGAACGGGAGGGATTGACAACTTGGCAGGGAGTGGCCAGGCAACAAGCGGAAGAAGTGACAGTTAACTGAGCTGAATGACTGTGAGGGTGCCATTCTAAATTTAGCAACATAAGACACGAAATGGGGAACCTGTGCCATCCAAGAGCAGGGGGAGAAAAACACAGAGGGATTTCAAAACCACAAATTAAGCAGTAAAATATGCCAAATAAAGAAAATAAAAACACACCACAACACTAAATATTTACAAAATTATGTTGAGAGGTAGGTTAGCAATAGTTGTTAATTTCAGGAGGAAGCTAAGCTAAGCCCATTTGTTGATATATTTGTTGATATATTGGAAATCAGAGTCTTCTGCAGCTATAGCTTGCTTTAAAAATAAATTAGGGGGAAAAATAGAATGATGAACTCTTCTGGGTCATGTCTCACAAAATGTGCTATTTCACAGAAATCAACAAGTGACCCTGTAATTCTCATAACTGGGAATTACTTTTGCTGCCTACATTGTTGTAGTGTGACTGTAGTGAATGATTACATTTAAGAACTGCCATGAGCCAGTTGAGCCATGGTGTACTAATCCAGGATAACTTCTGTAATTACTTTCAATTTTGTGTAATTGCATAGAAAATATGTCATGTTCGTGTAGTTCATGTTCATGTATGCTTTCTAGGAGACAGAAGACTGCTGTCTGGGAAATCAAGCAGATTTCTAGAAACTATGATGATGGAAAAACACTATCACTAAAAGCAAAGGGAGGTTTTCTTTCGATTACCGTGTGGGGGAATAGCTCAGTATAAAGCACAAATAAAATAAGGGAAAAAATGCACTTTGACCAGGAATGTTGCACTGTTCTCTCACTTTCTTGTGGCCCACAATAGCATTTTTATTTCTATGTAGCCTGATGATGGCAATGCAACATGCACTGATCTTTGCTATGCAGGGTTGAAAAATCTCTGACTAAAAATCGTGGACCTAGATCTTAGAGTACTACATTCAGTCCTTGTGTGTTGAGATGTTTTGTCTTCTGTGTCGCAGTGGAGAATGGATTCAGCTCCTGGCAGTGTTTGGAGCTTGTGGCTGAATTGTCTGCTCTTGACTGTGCTGCTGTGCAGTGGAAGGGACCCGTTTGAATTTCTGGGTAGTGAACCACTGGGTGGGAGCTCAGAGGGTCAGGAGTGGGTTCCCAGGCAGGGACAATATGGTATCAGTTCAGCAAAGAGATAGTGTCTGATTGGTGCAAATAATACAGTGTGTCTTCCCTTATGTGACTGGCAAGAGGGATATTTGTAAATGTACATCAGTTTTCCTGCTAATAAGCACACTAGAAATATCCTAACTCCATCTGTCCTGTTTCCTTCCTTTGTTTTGAGACGAGAGGGAGGATTAGTAGTAAATAATAAGAATGCTGTTTGGAATCACAACATATGGAAGTATTTGCTGAGTGTGACTTCATAGTATTTGTCTTGTTCTCCCACCTCTTGAGAGCTACCCTGTGACCACACCTGGGAGCTGTTTCACTACCCAGATGAATCAACCAGAGCAATGTGGGTCTTTTGAGTCAGGGTGACCTCTTAAGAATTTTTCTTAAATTTTTCTTAAAAATTCTTAAGAATTTTTTCTCTCTCCCTCTCTCCAGAGCTCACCATATGGCCAGGCTATCTCAGCATTTTTGCAGCAAGAGCAGCAGCTTCTGATTTCTCTGCCTGTAGGCAGGCCCACCCTACTGAAAGATTAGGAGGTGAACTATGTCAAAAGTTAGGAATTCTCACTGGAGTTGCAGCACATGTACATTTAAATACCTAGGGTATACCTTTCAAGAAGGCCAATATGCCACTTCTTAAGAACTCTGTCTTGACTTCCCCAGAGAACAAAAAATGAAAGACTAATGTCACACACTGAGAAATCAGTTTCTTATGTAATAAGATTCGTGATACAAAATGGCACAAAACCTTTATTTTAAAGTGGAGAGGTTTTGCCCTGGGGCAATAATTCAGGAGATGTACTTAATTTTCTGCCATTGTACCTCTACACTGCAAAACAAGTCCCACAGTAAACTTAGGTGTTAGTGAAGATATTTATGAGGCCTGTGATCTTTGCCCCTTGGTAAAAGCTAAGAGGTATATGAAATACGTATCTCCTTTCTTTCTAATTTTCCTCTTCTGTTTTTTCTGTTGTTTGGTTGGAGGGAGGGGGGCAGGTTGTTGGGAGGTTTTTGCCTGAGTGTCGTTTTTATTTCAAGGACATAGTAAATCTGTGTTAGAAAACTGGTTTTCTACAAATACACCAAAGGAAGGTGTATTTTGCTTTTTACTTTTGGAGCAACAAAGGCAGAAATTTAAGACTTTTAATTACTCCTCTTCATAGACATTGCACTTCAGCACCCTGCAATTAGGACCCAGTCCTACTCCTTTGCTGCTGGCAAATTTGTCCTGTAGATAAATTTTGCATTTATGCTGCTATAGAAAGGCTTAGCAAAGAAAAGGGATGTAAAAAGCACTCTAACTAAATGCAGCTGTAAGGGTAAATCCAGGGATGTTACAGTAAGTGCATTATAGCAGCGTGTTATTCAGGTAACAGGGTTTTTTCCTGGGTGGGGCTGATGGTGGCTTTGAAGAGCCCTCCTCAAAAATTAGAGTATGGAGAAATGAAGCAATTAATTTAAAATATGTTACCTAAAGCTTCTACATTGCTTGACTATAATTGGCTTCATGTAAGAACAAGAATATATAACAGGTGGAAATGTCTCAGTAGCACCTGCTTTGGTGTAAATTTATTGCTTATATCTGGATGACAAATAGATACAGACATACAGGTGTTACACAGTTTTTCTATACTCTGGAATGACAGCTCTGATTCTTTAAGTTGCTCTGAGTGTGCTTTGTTCTTTAACTGACATATTTTTTCTACATTGTGCAGTCATTGTCCACAAATACAACCACATGACGTCACCACATCCCACTTCTGACCTAAACTCTTTTTCAGACCTAGATTAGATATTCATAGTTGAAAGCCACTCTTCACTCTTTAGGTCCTGCCTCAACTTTCTTTCTGGCCTCTGTCTTTGAAAGGAGATACAGAGGGTTTCTCAGTGTCTCAAGCAGGAGCAGAGTGCATTTGAGGTTGTCAAACTCCAAAGAGTGCTAAACTTATTCTTCACTAGGAAAATGGTTTGCAAGAGTGGTGCTTGTATTGAAAACTTCCCTGTAAGTACTAGAAAAACGTCTTAGTTGTCCTTCTGATTGTTCTGTTTACTGTTTTCATTTGCATAACATCATTTCCTAGAAAAACAAAAAAACTAGGATTTTTGTCAGTGTTACTGTTTTCAGTGTGGTAAGCTGTTAGACATGTCATCTCTCAATCAGTTTTCTTCTTACAATGTGTGTTCAGCAGGGGAAGAAAGATCAGGGAAGTGGGTTTAAACCCTCAATAGCACCAAAGCATGTATGTTGTGCATGTTCCAGTGTCCTGTGATTAAAATCAAGGCACATGACTCTATGTGGAGATTATAAGATCCTCAGATTTTATGGAGATTATGTTCATTGTTCTTGCTTCCTAAAGCTAAATATCTTTTGCTCCTGAGTAGTAGTGTAGTTTCCATCAGTCTGAATCACATTTTTTTTATAACAAAGAAAAATGTAGACTGTTTAAGGTTGTAATATTTTACAGTCTAAGTCTGTAATTTAAATATTAATTATTTTAGTTTATGTTCTGCCTACCTGATTTATTAATTGATCCCAGACAGGACCGTGAGAGTTGCTGGAATAGTGCAGAATCTTCTCAAAATGCAAAAGTGCTCAGGGGACAGAAACACAGATCATGGGTAATAGAGTAATAGGGTAAAGAACTGCTGATAGCTCCAGTGGGTGAATGGAAAAACCAGAAAGCTGCAGGAGGAAAGGGACAGAGTGGGACAGAGGCTCTAGTATCCTTGAGGCTGCAGTCTGCATTGTGCACTAACCTTTTGGATGCTTGAGCGTTATAGAAAATGCAATACAAAAACAGGCAAGGACTGTTCAGACACAATCATTAATATTTTGTGAGCCATAAGCACCTGGTCTTTTGTGAAGACAGGACATAGTCCTACACAGATTGCTGTAACCCTTGTACTTGCAACAGTTTCTCAGGTCTGTGAGTGTATTCAAAGTTTAACAATCATTAGTGTTGTTTTATTAAAAGCATCTGTTTCCTAACAGAATTCACAAATTGCCATTGCTAACAGGTTTGTTATTAAGTCAGTGGGGGAGAAAAATTTCTTTTCCAGGGTTCAAGTGGAGGAATAAGGAAAAGATTTCTTCTGAATAAAAATGTGGATAAATTTCTCAGCAATATAGTAAACCTCAAAAGAATTTTTTTTCTGGATGTATCAAATACTTTTAAACTATATTATATTCCCCCCCCCCCCCCCCCTTTTGGAGCCAAAGCTTTAGAGAGCTTGACAATACTAAAATTCTATATGGCGTTGATATAGGGTAAAAGTTTGTGCTATACATTTTGCCAGATAAAAATATTATTAACTAGATACTTGTACAGAAAATATTGTTAAAGCATAACTAAACATCTAGCGGGAAGGTGATTGATCACCATGAGTCTTGTGCATCTTCAGTTAAATCTTCAAAAAAGTATTTTTCTATTTTGGATAAATTTTGCCAAATTTTGCCAAATCAGGCACAAGCCCAGAGGCAGAATTTTGACGCCTGTAAAGCTAAGTTTGCAGGGTGGATTTCACATGAGATCTCATTAAAGGTGTTTGCTCTTCAAGCACCAAGAAAAGAAATTGTGGGAAGGGCTGGCAGAAGTACATGATGCCTTTCACAGCTTGGTTCTTATTCAGAGGAGGATGTTCTGCATGTCAATGTGACACCCAATCTGCAGGGCACAAGGGGGTGTGCAGGGACACAGAATGGTTTGCAGGGACATAGAGCTATGTGCAGGGACACAGAGAGATGCACAGGAACACAAAGTCATGTGCAGAGACACAGAGGAGTTTGCAGAAATGCAAAATAATGTGCAGGGACACAGAGCAGTTTCCAGGAATACAGAGCAGTGTGCAGGAATACAAAGGGGTGTTCAGGGACAAAATGTGATGTGTGAGGACAGAAGGGAGAGTGCAGGGACACAAAGGTGGTTCCAGGGACACAAAGAGAGATGTGGATACACAAAGTGATGTTGAGGGACACAGAAGAACATGCCTGTCTGACAACAGGAGATCTTTGAAGTTCCATGTCCAAACCTTCCTCCCTGCTGGTGAACCACAGCTGTTTTCCCAGGCTGTGGCTGATGTGGATGCTGGAGCTGTGCCTGCAGGGGGCCTCTGCTGTGCAGGGCACACAGTAGCCACTTGCTGGCATGGACAGCTGATCTGCATGGCTGTCATCCACTTAGGGCTTAAAAGAGCATGAACCAGCACACGGACATAATTCACTGCTTGTTTTAAGTCACTCTCTGACGGTACACACAGAACCTTCTTAAGAACATATTTTAAAAATGTAAATCCTATATAGGCTATGTCTTAAATACTACTTAACTGCAATTCTATTTTACATTCCAGTGGAGTTTGAAAATGACAACCTTCAGGTATGTCATTGGAGTATGCTGTGCTTGAAGTTTGAAGTATGATAGGGAGAAGATGAAAGAAATAATTTATTTCCAAACATCTAATACACTACTGTGCTGAGTTCATTATGTAGGGGAGTACAAACTGACACAGATTAGATGAGATTCATTATCCTGGATTACAGATCACCTCTGACAGCTAAAAAGCCTCAGTCCTTTGAAAATGGAAATTGCAGCCTTTCTCTAGCATCACCAATTAAACACTGGCTTGATCAGTGGATGGTGTAGAGAATTGAAAGAAAAGATGAAAGATGTTAATAGACTAGAAGTTCTGAAATCTTCTCCCTGAAAACAATAATTTCATACTTTGGAAAAAGAGTTCCCTAATTTCAAGGACTGAGTAGGGGTGACACTTTCATGAAAACAATTCAGTGTACACTTGCCTGAAGATGTCTGTGGTTAATTACCAAAATGGTCTGTGATCATGGTTATTGAGAAGGGCTCCTTAGCATCCTGTTGAAGTTTTTGTAGGTTTAGTTGCACTGGGAGCTGTCAAATTACAGAACGGTAAAAATTGGAATTTCAAGAAAAGCAGAAAAGGCAACATGGAACAGAATATACAGCAGTAGCTCTGAGAAGGAAGGTGGCTGAAGGTACATTTTTATTAAATTTACTAAAGAACATATTTTAAAAATGTGGTGGGGGAAGAGGAAAAAGAAGAAAAAGTTACATCCTTTAATTAATAGGGAATACTGCAAAGAAAACATTGTATGGAAAAAGCTGGGGTCTGTAAAAAGTTTAAGGCCCAAGTAGAGCAGGTGTGAGAATATTTGAGTCAGAGTGCTGATGTCACTGGTGAGCTGGTGATGTTCATCACAGAGTGCTGAAGAAGGAAACTTCTGGGAGGAATATCATAGTTTGCACCTGCAATCCTTCAGAGTGACTATGGACAGGGGAGTATGGACTTGATGGAGTCCATTGAACTGAAACACAGAAAGTCTTTCCTACAAAAAATAGGTTTTTTGTATAGTTCATTGCTCCACATCTGATGCGGGAAAGAAAGAGCTTCACATTTGGAAGTTGGTCTTGTATTTGATGCAGAAAGTACTGCATTTAGCTTCATTTAGCTAAGGAAGGGGGCTTCATTTAGCTCTGGAAGTCAAAACTTCTATCTTTATATTACAGGAAGATCTAGAGAAGATGTGACCATGCAAAATTCCCAATTACATAAATGCTTTTCAGGAGGGAATGCGGGGAAGCCAGTCAAACCATCAGACTGTAAGCTCAGACTTGTTAACCTCCATAGCTCCAGACGTGAGAGTCCCTGCTGACACGAAAGCTTCTAAAGATGAAGCTGGAGGAAGGCTTTGCAAGAGGCTTCCCCTTTACTTTGAATTGAAGATGCTGAAGATGGTGCCAGAGGTCCTTGTGCTGAAGGGTAGCACTGCCATTGGCCAAGGGAGCCCCCACGTTAGGTGACACGAGTGGCTGGGAGTCACTCCTGGTCCCTTCTGCAGCTTTTCCCCCAGTGGTTCGAAGGCCAGATGAGCTCAGCCAGGTCAGGCGCTCGCAATGCACTGCTGCAACTATGGCCAAACAAAACTCAGAGAGTGAAAACAGACACAGGCCACAGCTTTTACCATGAGAGGCATTTGATTCAGTAAATTCTGTTCTTCTTGTCTTGTAACATTTCTCTGCTTCACAGAATCCTTCCCAGGGCCTCCCATCTTACCAGCCACATAAGCCTTTGTTGTGCCTGCTGCCTTCCATCTCACACAAGCAGCACAAAACATTCAGTTTTCAAATTCCATGGTCTCTGGCAGTCCAGTTATAAAGCACCAAAACCAGAAAGAGCAGCAACAGAGCAGGGAAGACAAACGAGCAGAACTATTGCTGACCAGCAGAAGCACAGAACTTCTAGAATTGAATACACAGGCTCCCACTGGCTTTGGTTGATTGGGGGTTTTTTGGTGGTGGTGGTGGTTTTGCTGTCAGTGTTTTTCTTTCTCTGAGACATGTTTGGGATATCCCATCTGACTTTCTGTCTTCAGAGCTCATGGGCTAAAGCCAGCCCCACACTGGCTGCTTGATCCGTGTTTCTGTGGGTTCTGCCTGTCCAGTGGACAGGGAGACCGTCTCTTCTGTCACACAATGCTTTGTGCAGCATTAGTGTTCTTAGACTTGGGCTGTACGCACCAGTGTAAAGTAAAAGCCACTTTAATGAATACACCAGAAAGGCTCAAGTTTCCTATTCAAGCTTGAAGATAATGTGATTAAAACATGTCCTGATATAAGATTTTTCTTTCCAGTTTCCACCTGGTTATTAATTGGCAACAATAAAAATTAATTTCCCCAAGCCAAGTCAGTTTTGGCCATGTTATTAATTGGTAAGGGATCCCTCTGTCCTCATCTCAATCCAAAAATCTTTTCTGTCAAGCGTAACTCCAGCTTCTCCCCAACACTGTTGATGGACTGTAAGTGATGGAGCAACCTAGAGAGTACCGGCAGTCAACAACCCACTGCAGTCCTGCATGGTGTGCATGTGTCTCTGAGAAGGAAGGTGTGGTGATCCCAGCTTCCTGCCCACTTTGTGCCTGGCACCAGGGTGGGTGGTAGGGAGGGTTCCATGGCATCTGTAGGTTAGCTGAGGACTGATGCAGCGTTTTTTCCCCTGTGCATTTGGAAGAAATCCAACATTTAAGGAAGATCTACACCTGCTTAGGTCTTTCCCAGCCATCAGAACTGAAGCTGGAAGAGCTGGTCTTAAAGTTTTGGAAGACAGGACCTGACTTGAAACCTCCCCTGTGCTTGCAGTAAGTTGACATTTGGATGCCAGGCCTGGCAGGACTGCGAACTCTATCACTCTGATGTAAATAACCCCCACTGGCAAAGCCTGCACCAGAATATATGCCTTCTTCACTTCTTCAAGAATTTTTTTCTGTTTTATAAGTAGTTACAGAGTCTCTCTGCTGCAGCTTCATCTTTCCTCTGTAGCTTTGTTAATGCAATAAAATTACAACGAGGTGTTAAGTCTGCAGGTAATTGTTATGATAATGGCAAGTCAGGTTTTCTGACTGACAAAAATAATAAGAAGCAGCAGATTAAAAGAGCTCTCTATTATGGAAAATCAGCTATTTCAATTTATCTTTTGAGAATATATGTAAATATGATCAGAATACACAAAATGTTATAAAACGTGTTAATTTAGGGATCTTTGGCAAAATATTATGCATTCCTCCAAATTCTTTTGCATTTTCTGGCTTTCAGTCTTATAATTTATGATTAGAAATGTCTGTCCCACCAGGTTTAAAGAAGAAAACATATTTAGTACCTAATAACAGCCCAATAACTTTTGAATCTGACGTATATTAAATTTTTTTGTTGTTGTCTTGTGCTAAGGGATCGTGGGCTGGCACTGAACATAAACTTCTTGGCAAAAGCAATTTATTTCAGAGAAGACACTGCACAGGAATTGATGATTCAGCACAACACAAACCTCCAAGGAGAAAACTGTGTAACTTGCCAAAAAGAGGGCTATTAAGGATACACATGGACACAAGAGCTTTCAGAATCCAGAAAATGACTAAACCTAAACTTGCTGGTTGTAAAGTTTGTTCAAAGCTAGATTTAAATGTGCAGACAGAAACAACCATTAATTTTTCACTGTCTTGATTTCAAATGGTAACTTTCCTATGTACAGAGCAAGCTGTTGGAAGCCCACAGCCTCCACACTGCTTCCCTTCCCTCAACCAGGAGAACCAGAGTCAACAAGTGAGGATGTCCATACTGCCACATGTTGTCATTTAGAGTTAAGTCCAGTCTGCCTCCTGCATCTGGAGATTGTCCAGAAGAACAGATGAAGAACAGTAATCAATGGTGTTGACACCTGCTTATGGTACAGACTGTACGAAACACTTCCTGATGAAGGAATATGTCACCAGGCAGGTAATTCTGCAATGGCCCAGGAAGAAAAGACTTGTAACACAGAACATTTTACAAAGCTTTTACTGCTCAGCACTCTTTTCTCCTTGCATGCAGTCTTCATGAAGTTTAAGTAAATAATGTTTATTCTTCATTAGTATCTTTTAAGAGGAGGAGGGGGGAAAAGTGCTGCTTATGAGATAGGGGTTCAAATGCTTGAAAGAGGGGTTGCTTTAAATAAGGCATATGTATTCCCAGGAGGGGTGAGTTCACTGGATAGTTTCAGTTGTCAGGCTTTGTGTGGGACTTAGTGAGGGCCAGTCACGCCATATCTGGGCACAACATCAGTGACTGTGAGAAAGTGCTTGAGACTGCCAGTCTGCATCTTGCACGGGTAGTGTTAGCACATGAGTTAGAAGATTTGCCCCAGTGTGTCCAAAGGGGCAAACTTGTTCAGTAGCAAGGACAAAAACATGCATGGCTTCTCTTGGTTCACTTTTCTACCTTCTTTTCTTTGCTGTCCTCATTTCACTAAACTGCTTAGACGTGGGTAGCCAAGAACTCTCCAGTCCCTGAAAAGGAAAGAGCATTCTCAAGGAAAACTAATTTCCAAATAAAATATTCAAAATCAGTTTCTGGGTCTTTTGGACTGCAATAGCTTCGTGTTGAAAGGTGAACCCCCCACTATTATAAGTTCAGTTTCAGGCAAGTTTAAGTGAAAAATTTTTTCCGACTTGGCAGGAAAGAAATTGGGTTTCTTGCTGAGAATTCTCATGCTGTTTTAGGAATACAGCTATTCCAATTTGTGGTCTGACCCAACATATTAGAGAGGCTAAAGGAAAAAGAACAAATGGTGACTATATTTTCTACAGGGTATTTCTTACACAGTGCTGTAGGAAGTGCTCTAATCTTCACCTCATATCTGCATTTCAGCAATCATACCTGAAATTTTGTTTAGGAACCCAAATTTCAGAAAGGCGGGTTACTTCAAGGGAGCAATGTACACACAGTACAGCAGTAATCTCTGGAATTCAATGTAGTTTGAGTTTTGCTTCTGTGCTTTTCAAATTCATGCTTGAGATAATGATTCTTGCTTGTAAGTTTGGGTCAGCTATTTCCACTCAGTGAAAGGCAGGGAAGCCAGACTCAGTGCTGGGGGTCTCTTTCTTGTTCTCAATATTTACCTACCAGCTAAACTGAAATTTAAGAAGTAGCCTTTGATGTGAGGGAAATTAACTAATGTTGATATAGATATGAAAGAATGCAGCTAATGTGACACCTGACTGAATTCCTGCAGTTCAAAAAGGCACTACATCCAGGTGTAACAATGTGTTTAGCCTCTCTGTGGGATAGAGATTCTTTTCTATAAATTTCCTGCAATACTTGAGGGAGGAGCCTCATTGGAAGCAAGTTAGAAATATACTGCTGCAGTCTCAGCAGGAATAATCGGCTGCTGGTCCAGCCCCCACAGCAGGAGTGGCTTGAACTGCTGTACTTTAATTAGTGTTTCAGCAGCCAACCTGCCCCATGTCTAAAGAATTATAATTCTACAAACTGTTATCTGTGACATTTACAGGTTCAAGAATATTGGCAAGCACTAGTTTGATTACATTTTTTTTTAAATGTTGTATGTCTTTTCTTGTGTTGTGCTTGTCTAAGGCTCCTTTTATCTGCTGAATGCAGTGAAGGCTGAATATAAAAGATAACTTTTTGGAATATTGCATTGCCTTTGGAGACCAGCCTGAACAATTGCTGAAAAGTCCTTTCACCTCAAATATTAGAAAATCTATTCAGTAGCTAAAAGTAAAAAAAAAAAAAAAAAAAAAAAAAAAAAAAAAAAAAAAAAAAAAAAAAAAAAAAAAAGAAAAAAAAAGGCAAAACAACAACTGAAAAGGTAGGGATGTTTTCATTCTGAAAAACAACCAGCCAGAACTCTGGAATGCAATGGAATTAGATTTCCTTTTCAGAACCGTGTACATTTTTTCCACTAACCTTGCCTTTGTTAAAGATTTGTTTTGTTCCTCATAGTATGTGGGAATCCCTACTATGAGGAACAAAACAAATCTTTTTGCTGCTCCTAAATGATATGTTTTGTGAAATTTTCCATTCTGTTTACAAGTAGTGAAATAATGAGGAAAAAGGGAGGGCTGCAGTGGCTTGCAATTGCCTGCAAGCCCTGTATATGTAGATATTGATATTTAGAAGAAGCTTTAAGATTAGATTTGAGTAATTTAAGAATTGTTTGTCAGATTACTGTAGAAAGAGTTTGTTTGATATTTCTACATGCAATTCAAGTTGTGAAATACCCAAATTTACATGTATGTATTTTTTAAAGCGAAGGCAGTATTAGTAATACCGTGAAATATGCACTCTTAAACTAATTTTAATTCCTCTCACTATAAATAGATTTTTTCTTTTCTTTTTTTTTTTTTTTGGTTTGTTTTGGGGTTTGTTTTGCATTGTTTTGGTTTTTGTTTTTTATTCTGTCCAGTCTTTTATCTTCAAACAGGATGTTTAATTTTTGAAGTTTAGGAATAGTAATTTCATTTCTATAAATCCATTTTGACCTTTAAGTGTATATCTAAGAAAAGATAAATTAATGAACTTTAACTTTATACTTCTGTAAACTATACAAAGTAATCAAAATTCTTTGTGGACGCCTATAATGGACTTTGATCTCTTGCTGCAGTTTTGGCAGCACAGATTTCCATGGCTTTGTACCAGGT
This sequence comes from Onychostruthus taczanowskii, assembly GCF_017590055.1. NCBI lineage: Eukaryota > Metazoa > Chordata > Aves > Passeriformes > Passeridae > Onychostruthus > Onychostruthus taczanowskii. Next base: position 266,937 of record NW_024498773.1, read on the forward strand.
ACAGTTTTCTTGGGACCAATCATTCTTTCACGTGTTTTTATTGGGCAAACTTGATTGTGTAATTATTACTTGACTGCATGAAGCACATACTAATTTATTTTTAAAAAATGAATCCAGAACTTAAGGAATTTAATCCAAATGAAATTTACAGGGGATTACATTGAGGACTGTAGTTGTAATGAGTTGATATAAAAACCAAGATGAGTGGGCATGGTGTGGAAATGCTGACCTACTTTTGAAAAGATTGAATTTCCTTCTTACAGTGAAATTACAGCCAATGAGTGTTATTTTATTTTAAAAGCTGCAGCTTGAGGAATTTACTTTTACTATCCACCTGTGTCCAAGTAACCATATGGCTACATTTCATTTTGGTTGCCTTTCCTCTTTCACAGGCTGAAGCTTTTTGTGGATTTCAGGGAAGAAATGCTTTTTCCAAACTGGGTCAAATTCTGTCTTTTCTTGCTTTGTGTTTTCTCTCTCTCCCAGGCTCCACTGCAGGTTCCTGCAAATTCCATTTTCTGCTTTATGTGCAAATTCTGCTGATCACCTCCACCTCCTTAACACCCCTCCTGGGCGTCCCTGCCTTCCTTCCGTCTGTGCTGACACCACTATTTTTGACTGCATCTATTTGAAGTGTGGCCATGCCTTTTCTCTCAGTCTTGCTGTCTGGAGTCCTTAGTACAGGCAGGGCACTGTAGTACTGCTGCCCAACCTTTAATAGTGTCTTTCTGAAATCATTGGAAGCTCAATAACACCTGAAAATAGTAAGAACAAAAATAATCCAGAATGCTCAACCAATTGTATATTGAGAGGTGGGTGGGGAGGAGGCAGAAGATTTTGCACATTTTAAATATTTTAAAAGCATTTTTCAAAATCATGTGTTAGACAACACACATGCAGAGGTCAGTTACTGAATTTTAGTCTATTTTGATGTATTTAGTGGAACATACTTACATTGGTTGACTAATGGGTGAGTGAATTTATCCTGCCACTGAAGTATTTGTACTTCAGGAAAACTATTTCTGTGCTAATACTGTGTGTGTCTCAGCTGTGATACATTCCATGCACAGGACTTCATGAGCTTTCTTAAGTGTTGTCATTGTGTTCATTGTAGTTGGCATCACAAGAGTGTTTTTGTTGTCCATTATGACCAAGCAGCTAAGATGTATAAATTATTTTCAGTTTTTTTCTAAGTCCAATACATATGTATATGTATGTATATATAGAAACATTTTTCTAGTAAAGCATTTGGCGTCTTCACAATAAGATGATCTCTTGTTGTTGCTGTTCTTCTTTAGCATGATCACAGCTATACCTGGGTTTTTAAAAGTAAATCTTTAACAGAATCATTAAGCAGTTTTGCAGATTGAAACACGTGTGCAAGTAAAGGAGAATGGCAATATTTTCGATAATTCCAATTACTATTCTCTAACTGCATATTCCAAGAATACGCCTTTTTTTCTTTCCTTTTCTTTTCCCCCTCTTTTTTCCCTATTTTGCTTATTCCAGCCAATTTCAGATAATTTATGTTTTGAATTCAGGTGGACTCTTTCCAGGCAAATGTGCAAAAAACCAGCAGCTGGATGCTCCTTTAAGCCTAATTTTGCTTAGAAGTAAATAAATGCCCACTTACATACACAAATATATATAATAAATATTGCATATAAATGTGTATGTATATGTGCAAAGATATATATATCTTTGTATATATTCATTAAATACAAAGAGGCAAAAGCTGACTGAATCCATTCTAAATAGGCAAACACAATACAGTGAGTAATCTTGGGGAATATGGGAAACATGATTTCTGGTTTCTAGCCTGAACCGGTAATGGGTCACTTGTCAGTCATACTGTGCAATGCACTTCTGCAAGGGATTATCAGCTGTTTGGACTCAGGGCCCTCTCAGTTTCTCCCATTTAAACTGTTAACGGGGGAGGATTAAATATTCTCTAGGGTTGTTGTCTGCTGCTTATCAAATAAGTGCATTGAGTATAGGGGATCTCTTTCTATAGCACTCTTTACATTTATCATTCAGATGAAGCAGGCATCCCTTGTAGGGAATGGGACATTGAGAGGCTCTAGGTCTGCCTGTCTGGCCATGAATTCCATGGCCCGAGGAAAGTGGCATGTTGCCACAAGGATTCCTGGTTTCTGTATATTTGTGTATTCTGACAAAACGTATCAATGAAGTTTTCAGTTGATGCAAATTTGAGAGGAGGTTCTGAGAAGCCGGATGATGGCAGTCAAGGTTTGATGTTGCAAAAACTTAGGGTAGGGGCAAGAGGTTAGAATTAGCAGCTCTCTGTGTTTCGGCTTCACATGAGAGTCTTGCAGCTGAATCTTCCCACTGCTCTTTGGTGATGAAAGCTTGAATTGCTCCAGTTGGTGACCTTCCAAGTCAGACAGTCACTCGGGAAAGCTGGATGTGCTGATTCACCAGAAAGCTTCAGCAGCAAGCTCCAGCAGGAAGCCAAAACGAGAAGCAAAGCAAACCACCCTGATTTACATGAGGCAGTTCTGTTTGTGCATTTACATTAAGATCCATAGGCTGATTTCTGCTTGCTCACTCCCCCCCACTCCCCACTACTTTTTTTTTTTTTTTTTTTTTTTAAACCGTGAGGAAGCGAAGATATCCTGTTACCAGCAAAGAAACAAGGAATCAGGTCCCTACTAGTAATAGCTCTCTGCTACTACTAGTGCTCTGTTTAGCACCAGGTGTAAGCAGGTTGCCATCCTGTTCCTGATTTCCTGTACTGGTTTCTGCCATGGAAGAGGAAAGCAGAGTTGGTTGTTAGCTAAAGTTAGGTGTTTTCTCTCCTGGCTGGTGAGAACAAGTCTATCAGGGCTGGGCAAGTCCATGTAAATCAGAAGAAAAATCTTCCAAAGTGTTTCCAAGTCTTGCCATACCTTGTCATCAGTTTTACAGCAAATTAGGACTGCAGGGATATGCAGAAATCTGTACAATAGAGAATAGTTTTCAAAGTGTACCCTTGTTTGTGTTTTGAATATTGATTAATGAGCCTGATGTCAAACTGCTCAACTGGATTCTCTCTCCGGGCTGTCTTACACCTCTTTCAAGCATTATGCTGCCTGTCTTCTAGGTTTGGGTACAGTCAAATGAACTGCAAAAGTTGGTGTGATGCTATCTATCCTTCCTGGTGGAAATGCCCATCTCATCACTAAGACAGTTAAATAATATGGGGTGTAAAAAGCTACTGACAGTAGCTTTACTGAGTGACAGGGCCTGCCCTCCATTGCCACAGCAGCAGTGAACATCAAGAGATTTGCAACGTAATGATCATCTATTTATTCGGATTAATAGCAGCTGCTAAATAGCTTCTCTAATTCTGCCCTCACCCAAATACAATAATTTCTAGAAATTTTGCTGCCTACTTTGTAAGCACATATGTAAACTAATGAATTTAATGTTTATACTGCACTCTGTGTACATGAAGAAGGGCACAGGAATGATTTGCAGTTTATGCACTGACTTCCCCATTGCAATCCTGCAGTGAAGTACTGGAGATATAAATCTTATCACAGCATGTTGGAATTCTATCTTTTAACAGTTTTGTTGTATTTAAAAGATGTGATGGTTTTTTTAATGTAATATATTTTTTCTTCTTGCTAAATAGAGTCTTTGGAGACTTGGCTAAGGAGAGGAGATCTAATTAAATTCATGTTATGATTCTGGGAGTCACTGAAGCTCTCAGTACTCCCACACATTTATCAATATACTTTTAAGAGGGACAAATCATTTTAGCATTTGCGATGAAGTGAAGATTAATTTATATGTGGTGCAGAGAAGCCCTCAGATGATTGAGCTGCATAACCCTTGCCACAGGTGACCTTTCCTTATGAAAAGGTCTTTCTGAAATAAATCTTAATCAAGTGCCAGTTCTTGTGCTCACTCATGTACTTATGAAAATAGGGATGTGCCTACTACTCAAAGCCTTGTATTGGCACCTGTCTGGCCCATGCTGAGGAGGAAGAAGAGCAGGGCACCCATGGCAGTTTTGTACAGCACCTAGAATAATTAACCTTGTACCACAGCTTTATTCCTATAGTCAAGCATGGCTATGCCATACTAGTGTTTAAAAGAAAGCTGCTGCTGTCATGGTTGTCTCCTGTAGACTCACCGAGATGTGTTTCTCCTGGTTCCAAGGGATCTGCAGTGCAATTCAGTGTCTGGTATGCATATAAATTTTCTCACTGCAGCTGTATGTACTTCTGCAGTAGTTGTTCATGATATGACAACTGCAGTCCCCTCTACCTTAAAAATATGCAGCTACTTAGAAGTGCTGAGTCTTGGAGTGGGTCTGAGGGCAGGAAGTTTCCAAAAATGCCTTACTTTCAATGATGGTGCTTCAGTGCATCTCTTTTGGGTAGAATACAAAGGTATCTGAAGGGTTTGTAACCAGTATGAGTTTGGCAGAGGTTTCAACCTCTCTTTAAATAATTCATAGAGTGCAGGGCCCTCCTTTGACAGTAACAAGTAAAGCACAGCAACTTGAGCCTCCCCCTGGAGACCATCTCCCCCAACTATCCACTCAGAGAAGAGCTTTCCATCCAGCAGAGCCATAATTTCATGAGTGCTCAGACTTTTCACATTCAAGTAATTACACCTTGAAGGCAAACAGAAGATGTAAGCCCAGTCCACTTTTGCTGTGAACAAATCCCATCAGTTTCCAGTGAATTAACTGAAAGTGCTGCCTCCTCCATTTGGTGCAAAATTTTACTTTTTGGTCCAGTGGGCAAGGAGCAGCACAAAAAATTTCTGTCTCACCATTGCTGTCATCAACGATTAGTAAGAAGACCCCCATAATGTACCCTATTGTTGCAAATGTGTTTCCTTAACAAAGGCAAGATATGATGACTTAATTATCCAAGGAAACATCCAGGGATTGCCATGAGACAGAAAAGATGTGGCCAAAAAGGATGTTAAACTCTTGCAGCTTCTGTTGGCTGAGTAACTGCTGAAGTTCTGGTTAAACATAGAAGGGTTTTGACACTTCTTGGGTTTTGGGGGGGG